>NC_089775.1:5230632-5448132 GCF_040412425.1 Macrobrachium rosenbergii
TCATCTTTTGATTTACAATGATGGCGAACCGTTTTTTTTACAAATAACAACATTCACTGCAGTCTGAAACTGAAGCGTTTTCCGGTGATTTATTGTGATTAAGATTTAGCTCTGAGAGAGAGAGAGAGAGAGAGAGAGAGAGAGAGAGAGAGAGAGAGAGAGAGAGAGACAGGAAGTAGAAATTGGCTGTAAATCACGAGGCACCGCCAGAAAAGCCAATCTATAATGGCGGTCGGGGCTCGATTCGTTCCGCGTAAATCAAGAAGAAGAAGAAACGTCGGTTTAGCACCGAAATTATATATACGGTTCAGTCGATGGGCCACGAAACCCGAGATCTAATAGATTACTGGAATCAGTTATTGGAGAATAATTCGCGGGAATAATTCGGGAATCATTCCCGGGAATTCGTTTCAAAATGTCTTGGAATGAAAGGAGAGGCGAATTGATGACTCAGGTATTGAAATGTGGGTTTTTAATGGTCATGCAAATGTTTAGCTTTTATAGATTCCTTGATATAAGGAGTTGTTTGCCCAGGGACAGATTCCCTGTTAAGGAAGTTGTTTATCCAAGGACACAGCTGTATCTGAATGTGTGTGTGAGTGTATCTGAATTAATGTGAAAGAGAATCTATTAACTGACTCACTGTCAATTCCCTTAATAGTCTGAAAATAGGGATTTAAATGGTTTAAATTGTTTCCCTTTGACAAACCAACTACTCTTTGGTGTTCCCTTCCCATTTGTATCCCATTACCCTTTGGTGTCCATATACCCTTTGGTGTTTCCTTACCATTTGTGTCTGAATACCCTTTGGTATTCCCTTACCCTTTATGTCTGAATACGATCTGGTATTCCCTTGACCCTTTATGTCTGAATACGATCTGGTATTCCCTTACCCTTTATGTCTGAATACGATCTGGTATTCCCTTACCCTTTATGTCTGAATACGATCTGGTATTCCCTTACCCTTTGTGTCTGAATACGATCTGGTATTCCCTTACCCTTTGTGTCTGAATACGATCTGGTATTCCCTTACCCTTTATGTCTGAATACGATCTGGTATTCCCTTACCCTTTATGTCTGAATACGATCTGGTATTCCCTTACCCTTTATGTCTGAATACGATCTGGTATTCCCTTACCCTTTGTGTCTGAATACGATCTGGTATTCCTTACCCTTTGTGTCTGAATACGATCTGGTATTCCCTTACCCTTTTTATGTCTGAATATACGATCTGGTAATCCCTTACCCTTTATGTCTGAATACGATCTGGTATTCCCTTAGCCCTTTATGTCTGAATACGATCTGGTATTCCCTTACCCTTTATGTCTGAATACGATCTGGTATTCCCTTACCCTTTGTGTCTGAATACCCTTTGGTGTTCAAACAGAATTCAAGAATCACCATCTTCATTATATTAGCAAAAGTCATCGTACGAATTAATGAAATCCACAATTATCCTTCATCATATCGAAATAACTACTGCATATGTCATTGTAGTGCCTATTGTACGATGCATTGTTTAATCAGTTTCTCTGTGTAGTGCTTCATTATAGACAGCATTGTAGTGCCTATTGTATTTGACGGTCACTGTAGTTGCTATTGCATTATACGTGACGTTTGTATTACCAGTATTCGTTTGGTGAAAGAATGAATTCATGACTCATTGTAGATCCCCATTGTACTTACAATAGCATTACTAACATCCAGAGAGAGAGAGAGAGAGAGAGAGAGAGAGAGAGAGAGAGAGAGAGAGAGAGAGAGAGAGAGAGAGAGAGAATTCTCTTTAAGAAAGTACTTTTAAAGTGTTATTGAAATAAATCAACAGAAATAAAAATTTAAAAATGCATTCGAATTATCCTATTATTTCATGTGTGTGTGTGTGAGAGAGAGAGAGAGAGAGAGAGAGAGAGAGAGAGAGAGAGAGAGAGAGAGAGAGAGAGAGAATTTTCTTTATGAAAGTACTTTTAAAATCTAACTGAAATAAATCAATATAAATAAAATTTTAAAATGCATTCTGAATTATCATATTTCATGAGAGAGAGAGAGAGAGAGAGAGAGAGAGAGAGAGAGAGAGAGAGAGAGAGAGAGAGAGAGAGAGAGAGAGTATTTTCTTTATGAAAGTACTTTTAAACTCTAAATGAAATAAATCATCAATATAAATAAAATTTTAAAAATGCATTCGAATTATCATATTTCATGTGAGAGAGAGAGAGAGAGAGAGAGAGAGAGAGAGAGAGAGAGAGAGAGAGAGAGAGAGAGAGAGAGTATTCTGAGAAAGTTTAAAGTCTTATTGAAAAGAATTATCATATTATTTAAACTAATTGAGAATAGAGAATTTTCTTTATCAATACTTTTAAATCTAAAAATAAATCAAGAGAAATAAAATGTTAAGAATGCATTGAATTATCATATTTCAGAGAGAGAGAGAGAGAGAGAGAGAGAGAGAGAGAGAGAGAGAAAAAATTTTAAGAAAGTACTTTTAAAATCTTATCGAAATAAATCAACAGAAATAAAACTTTAAAAATGAATTCGAAACAATCATTTTTGTTGTGTCTGAGAGAGAGAGAGAGAGAGAGAGAGAGAGAGAGAGAGAGAGAGAGAGAGAGAGAGAGAACACAAACTCCCAAAGCTTCAATAAAAACATAATGTCTTGTTTCAATACAGACTTTTTTGAGTATCGCTTCCTTTTGACAGAGCGGACCGCATGGCTTGGGCAAACTTCCCCCGATACCTTTCCCAAACTTTTTACTTTTCTCTCCCCTCTTATTTTCCTTTCCCAGCGCGACAAACAAACCACAAAGATTGTTTGTTGTTCTCGGCAAACAAGGATGCATTTTTGTTTGCCCTTGATTCGACTCCGCTTCGGGTAGAGAGTCGGCTGCTCGCTCGTCAAGTTATATTTATCAAAGCATTTTCTTCTGTTTGCGTTGGAGTGACGCGGATTATTTTTCCCTTCTTGAGGAGTGCCTCAAGTTGTGAATATTTACAGCAGTTCTTCATTCTTCTGAATTCCGTTTGGAAAACATAACCAAAATATATCTTTCCGCTGGTTTGAAATTACTATTATTATTACAAAACATTAAAAAATATAGAATTGTAAATTAACATGATGTTATGAATTATTATGGAGACAATAAGGGAATCTTTAAATCACTTTCCCTCAGTTCAGAGAAACCTCAAACATTTCCCAGTTATTTCAGCCTTGTCACTGCAGTTAAATTATGTTAAATATCAATTTGCAATCACTTACAATTATTGAAGATTGAAAGCGTATTCATTCCCAAACTACGAAACGATGAAAACGGGATAAAATGAATGACAAAAGGTAACTGTTGCCTAAAAAGCACTTGGACATCAAACAACAGAGCTTACAGGACACTACAGGTTAACTGGACACAGAAGTGTAGAGGATTACCAGAAGCTTTTGGGGGACTGAAGTCAGCTAGGCACCAATTCTACAAGATTACCAAATTGTGACAAGACAGAGATGGCAAGGGGTCTTTCCAAGAGTATCAAACTATCTAATGGAGAAGAGATATGAAGAGAAAAAAAATTATTATTATTATTATTATTATTATTATTATTATTATTATTATTATTATTATTATTATTCTGTAAATGAAAGCTATTCACCTGGAACAAGCACACCAACGGGGCCACTGACTTGAAATTCAAGCTTCCAAAGAATGTTGGTTTCAACCTCCCACCACAGCAGACCCCACACTGCAGCGGTAACTCATCATGACACATAGCCAGTGATTTATCATCGCCCTGGGGGAGACGCGAACCCCGTGTGACATCTCAGTGGCATGCCACAACACTAACCACTACTCCAGTGGACCAGTCAGTGGGTGAGAAAAGCAAAGATCAAGATCTCTAATCAAAGGGCAAGGGTTAAACAGAACATAGAGGGAGACAAGGTTTGGAAGGGACCGTAAAAGATGAAGGCGCTAAAACCTGGAAGGATTTGATCCGCTTTCGATACAGCGTGCAGTTGCAAAAGTGGGTTCTCAGACCAGCTACACACAAGCATGTGGGTAAGAGGGTGCGCCGCGACTGCCTGCCGACCTTGCCAGCTAAATCCAGTGAGGCAGCGGCGTTGCCATATGTAAAGATACATTCCTGATTTGTCAGGAAACGACAATGAATAATGCTTTCATGCATTTTGTATCATGAAATTTTTAATACATCCTAATACGAGGTTAGTTTGCATTTTCAGCACAAATTGGGCAAAAAATGTCTTCCCAACCCATCTTGTCCACCACTGGCTAGGCATAACAGACAAGTCTTTAGTACGTATATTTGACATATGACTCTCAGCTTTATAAGCAACAAGGACCTATAGTACTTTTAATATAATTTGTCTTTGCATTAAGATTAGATTAAGACATAAAACTTTGTCTATTTATCTAGAACAGTAAAAGACAGACAGAAGTCGATATGAGCATCGCAGGTATTTCTTCGAAACGACTGACAAGTTTTGAGTATTAGTTTATGACAAAAAGTTACTAATGAAAATGATTATGATATAAAACAATCGGGTTTTCTGTTCAGTGTATAATGCTGTATGAAACTCTCAGCTGCGACCGGGCAGCGCTCAGTAGCTCCCCAGATGAGGGTAAGTAAAGGTGCGTCGCATGCCTCCGGAAAGCGCTGCCAGACGCACGATCCATGGCTAACTTTGACCTTAAATAAAATAAAAGCCACCGAGGCTAGAGGGCTGCAATTTGGTATGTTTGATGACTGGAGGGTGGATGATCAACATACCAATTTGCAGCCCTCTAGCCTCAGCAGTTTTTAAGATCTGAAGCCGGACAGAAAAAGTGCGGACGGACAGACAAATAGCCATCTCTGTAATAGTTTTCTTTTACAGAAAACTAAAATAAACAAATATATGACAGAGAAAGACTCATTAAAATGCAGTTAACTGGAAACCAGCTGAAAACGGAACAAAGAGCAGAGTGTAATTTATGGCAGTGGAATAAGAGCGTAAAACGAGCATGTGCAACTTTGGGACAGGCGAGCCTAAAGCAAGTTGATTAACGATACGCCAGATTAATCTCATCCAAACAGTAAACGAAGAATGGAATGCACATAACGATGGGAACTGCTGACACATTAAATAGGCGTGACCTGAGATATATCTACCCTATTGACTGGAAGTATTTCAAGATCACCTGGGGATGATTTAGATAATCTCAATTGGAAGGAATTTGGTCTTAATGATTCATTACCAAGACTATTATTCTGGCGGGATAATTTGAAGCGAATAGAAGGATCAAAGCAAGGAATAGATAGTTGATTAAATAAAAGGATTCACAAAAATTTAGGTAAATATAGACACCTTTACAGTTTTTGTAGTAAGAATGAATGGTTTTCCTGAACGAGGAATCTGTACAGGTTCAAACACTTTGGAAATATAATATAATACTGATATTAGTGTATACATTTGATAATGGGGTCATTCATGATTTTTTCATATGATTTTTCATCCAATATATATATATATATTACATATCAATATATATATATATATATATATATATATATATATATATATATATATATATATAATATATATATTATTATATATAATCAATTATGTATATTTTAAATACCATTCATAATAATTTTAATAATAATATTAATAATAATAATAATATAATAATAATAATAATAATAATATCTTTGAATAAATTTAATCCGAAGTAAATACACAGTTACCATTATACAGAATTCTCCTATTTATCAAGCAATTTTTAATCATATTTCTTATGAAATTAATCTTCCGAGGAGAGAGAGAGAGAGAGAGAGAGAGAGAGAGAGAGAGAGAGAGAGAGAGAGAGAGAGAGAGAGAGAGACTTAATTAAACTTGAGCCTCAAAAGTGGAGGGAAGTTCCCCCCCACCTTTGTCCTCTGTCGATTGAGAACAATAATATAAATTCTTCTTCTTCTTCTTCTTCTTCTTCTTCTTCTTCTTCTTCTTCTTCTTCTTCTTCTTCTTCCGTGAGGAAATTCACTCCCTCCGGCGTGAAGTCTCTATCGCCCGATAGAAGAAGTTTCCTCACTTTCTGTTTATCTGATGTTCAGGGGGATTGAGAATCTCTTCTCCATCTTCTTCTTTTCTTCTTCTTCTTCTTCTTCTTCTTCATATCTTCAGCTGGACGCTGCGTTAATGAGATAAGAGCCAATTGGAATAATTATTGTTTTTTCTTAGAGGTCAGGCATAAATATTGGCTTTGAATCGCAACAATGGGCAGAATAAATTTCTCTCTCTCTCTCTCTCTCTCTCTCTCTCTCTCTCTCTCTCTCTTTCTCTCTCTCTCTGTTGATCTAAAACAGTGATGTTTGTGCCTGGCAGCTAGTCAACTGTAGAGGAACGCAACCTTGACAGAGAAATGCCTTCTGAAACCACACATACAGAGAAATAAAGTATGCACATACATACATACATACATACATACACAGACATACATTGGGTTTGTGTGTGTCTCTGGGTGCATAGAACCCAGCTATTTAACGCTGGAAATGTCAGGCCAGCCTCAATGTGCTGACAGCGGCGCCCCTGGTGGCTGAATACGGAATGACTGCGGGCGCTCTTCTTCGGATCCAAAATGGGAAACCAGGTCCCGAGACTTGAAATCCGGAATCAAAGGTTTTTATCGAGTGTTATTGTTTTAAGAAATCCGATGACCGGAAGGTTTCTCGGGCGGTAAGCAACACAGCGAGAGAGAGAGAGAGAGAGAGAGAGAGAGAGAGAGAGAGAGAGAGAGAGAGAGAGAGAGAGAGGCTGAGAATATTCAATGCTAACCAAATGAAGGCAAATTTCATTATGGAAATTCTTCATCCATTAAATTACCGCAGGCAACGACGTTATCTATTCGCGGGAACACAATTACGCAAGTCGCGACATTGATTGCAGACAGGGCTCTCTCTCTCACTCTCTCTCTCTCTCTCTCTTTTTTTTGCTTTCAAAGGCTTCCGCCGTAATTAAGTGGTTTCGCGCCTCTCGTAAGTGACGGTGGGAGTTCCCCCGGGGCTTAGCAAATCACAGGACATCAGTTACGGTAATTACTGGCGCGTGTGATTAGAAAGAAACATTTTTACAGGAATTACTGACTTTTTTTTACGTGTGAATTTCAGTGCTTGCTTACTGATATCTAGAGATGGGGGAGTGGGTCTTTATATCTGTGGTCACTTCAAAACCGACCTGCTAGGTCAAGGTCAAGTTTAAGGTCAAAGAGAAAGTGCTTTCAGGTCCAAGGTCAACCAGGATTTTGCCACCTTAGGGTTCATTGTATTTCACAAACACAATTTAACTGATTCAAAGTCATATTTTTTCAGCAACAATAAATTTGACCATCTGTACACATAAGACATAAGGCTACCCACATTATGAATAGCCACTTGGAACACAGAAGAAAGAAGGAAAATTCTAGATTTTAGAATTTAATGAAGGCCAAATCCTGCCTAAATTATGAATAACCACTGGAAACACAAAAGAAAGAAGGAAAATTCTAGATTCTAGAATTTAACGAAGACCAAATAGGGCTGCCCAGATTAAGAATAGCCACTGGAAACACAGAAGAAAGAAGGAAAATTCCAGATTTCAAAATTTACCTAAATATCAACGGGGAATTATTTATATCCCCTTTTTCACTACGGTAATGATTTTTTGTCGGAACTCATGCATAATAATGAATAATTATCCACTCGAAATGTATTAAAACTCCCCACCTCATTTATTCAGTAATAAAATAGACGTTTCCCATTTCAGTTCAACTGATACATAACAAATCTATTCACGCCTATCCATTAAAATGTCGAAGACGCAAAATACATTTTATTTCACACGAACGGAAAAAGCCTTTGACTTTTCCCGTCTCATTAGATCCATCATGGCGTCCCGAAACAGCTCCGTTCATTTTTGCCAGAGAAAACCAGTGAATTTAAGTTCCGAGACCATTTGTCTTAACGGCCGAAGGAAGAGGAGGAATTTCAGAGAGATTTTTCTTGATTTTTATGGATAATCAGATTTGCAGGGGCCTCGGTACGTCTGTGAAAGACGCATACCAGAAGTAATGGAAGATATGAAATGGCAATTTGAAATAAGTGAAATTGTAATGGATAAATGGCGTGATTTATCAAATATATTTTTTGCGTTGTTTTATTTTTATTGGTTTTAATGCTGGTTTCGTTTTGCCAAGCAATAATGCAAAGTATTTCCAGTATTGCAATGCAATTTTTATGTGTTTGTTTTCCGGGTCAGATTAAAATTCTCTCACCTGAATTTTTCAGTAGCCAACACAAACACTAAACACACTCATATATATATATATATATATATATATATATATATATATATATATATATATATATATATATATATATATATATATATATATACTTATGATCTCATTACCTCGAGATCAACAGGTTCTTAACAAAACAAGCAATTGGGCTGTAATGACTGACGAGAGGTGACAATACCAAAAAGTGAACTTAAACTAATTTATTTACAGTAGGTTATATACATATTTACAGTTGAGTCAGGTTCAATTTAGAATAAATTAAATGAACGTTACTAACAAATGAATTAATCACTTAACATCAGCAACAACAATCAAAAAACCAAAAAATAAAATAAGGGTCAAAAACTGACCAAAAACATTACGAATAAACAACTGACTGTCTGGTACGAATACCTGCTGCTGTTGCTGCTGTTGCAGCTGACTCGCTGCTGCCTTGGGCCTGACTCGTTGCTGCTACGCACCTGACTGACTCTGTCGAGCACCCCATGACAGGCGTCAACTCGATAAACAAAGGAAAAAAAACAAAAAATAATGAGGCAACGACCCACCAAGGAACCAATTGGCAAACGATTGTTCCTATATAAATTTCTGACTCACATCAGGATCGAACCCAGGTCTTTCAATTGAAAGATAAGATTTGTGTGGCTCGGTTGGCAGCGGCTTTGTCTTTCAGTTGAAAGACATGGGTTCGATCCTGATGTGAGTCAGAAATTTATTTCTGTTCCACGCGTGATTGTGTGATTATTATTTATATATATATATATATATATATATATATATATATATATATATATATATATATATATGTGTGTGTTTTATGTGATTTATATACAATGTGTGAAGTACAAATGTGCTTAATATGTGCTACCTGTGTATATCTCCGTTGTGAATTGTCGCCGTTGGAATTTATATAAGTGATAAATGAATTGGAGAATTTTAACGAACCCGCGACAAAAACCTATTCACGAATATTGACGTAAACCATTGAGCCAAAAGACTTTGCATTCTTTTGCCGAGAAACTAAACCCGTCAGCACTAAAATGAAGCCTCGACAATGACCCACCTCACAAATGACAGTTCATTAATACGTTTAAAACATTCTTTTGTTATGAAATTTTTATCACACCTTTGATTTATATTTCAATCACTTTCAATTCTTCTTAAAATTCCTCCTCACCCTTCGACTGTTAAGAATGGAATGCATATATGATAATTTGATTCCAATTCATTTATCACTGGGAAATTCTTCGGTCATTCAACGCTCCAACGGAGAATATTGAGAGTAAAAAGGTCTGAAAGGACATTTGTAGCTTCAGGATTGGAAAACCTATATTGCACTGTGTGTGTGTGTGTTGTGTGTGTGTGTGTGTGTGTGTAAGATGGAAGAATGTGTGCCTGTTGGAACATAAAACAAAGGCACGGGAATTTAAACCTGAACCGGAACAAAAACACTTATACACAATATTGCAATAATGAAAATACTTTGCATTCTTGCTTGGCAAAACTAAACCAACATTAAAATGAAAAAGTACGACAACACAAAAAATAAAAATAATAAATAAAACATTCTTTTTATTCATGACATTTTCGCTTGATTGAACTTATTTTCAACAATTCCAGTTTAAAATCTCCTCTCCCCTTCGACTGTTCCAGAATGGAAAAAAGTGGAATTTAGCACAAAGGCCAAGCACTGGGACCACGATTTTATTTTCTGGAAAGGAAACTGAGAGTAAGAGGTTTGTCTGTGTCAGGAGGAAAATTCTGTACTTGCACTCAGATCTTAAAGTAATTGAAAGAGGCTATGAACGGAGGCGGTAAAAAATTGGTATGTTTGATGATTGGAGGGTGGATGCTGCAAAGAACCTCAATTTGCAGCCCAGTAGCCCTCACGGAGAAATTATTTAAGATTAAGAAGCGGAATAAGAACAATTTCCAGTTTGATATTTCAGTTGAATTCCAGTGCGGACAAAAACAGCATGACAGAAAAAGTTTTCTGTAAAAAAAGTGCGGACAGAAAAACTGTCGGACAGAAAAAGTGCGTCCTCAGAAAAAGTGCGGACAGAAAATGTTTGATGACTGGAGGGTGGATGAAAAACTGCGGACAGAAAAAGTGCGGACAGAAAAAGTGTGGACAGAAAAATTGCGGACAGTAAAACTGCGGACAAAAAAAGTGCGGACAGAAAAAATGCCGGACAAAAAGTTTTCTTTCAGAAAAAGCGCAAAACAGACAAATCCCACGATCAACAATCGTACCCTTCAGAAAACCGCTCTAACAAAATCAAAAGCGATTATCAATCCCACGGTCAACAATCCACTTTCTTGCCAAGAAAATCCCCCGGGGGCACCCAACTTTGTTGCAACGAATCCCACGGAGGGGATTAGAAAAGGGAAAAGTTGTTCCACCTCCCGTCATTAATCGAGGGTATACTCTCTCTCTCTCTCTCTCATGTCCTCGGGGAGACTGAGTCACTGAACGTCCAAATTGAAACTTTTATACTGTGATTAAGCTGTGTTACCTCTGGGAGAGGTTGGGGGCGGGTGGGGTTTTGTGGGCTACCTGGCTTCTAATCAGGGATGGTTTTTGACTCAGGTAATCTTTAGTGGTTTTTTGAGTTTTCCTACTGATATATATATATATATATATATATATATATATATATATATATATATATATATATATATATATGTGTGTGTGTGTGTGTGTGTGTGTGTGTGTGTGTGTGTGTGTGTGTGCATATTAATTTGCCTCCTGATTTGGACTTAAACAAAGAAATACATAATTTACGAAAGGTTTTCTAATAATGCATAACTTTACAAACCCAGTACCATAAAAATGAGGAATATGGAAATATAATCACAAAAATATATTAAAGTGATAATAACAATTATATTTACATGAATTTTTCTTTCTTTTTATATTCACGCTTATTATAAATATATTCTAGTATATAGCAGGATTGTTCACTCTCTCTCTCTCTCTCTCTCTCTCTCTCTCTCTCTCTCTCTCTCTCTCTCTCTCTCTCTCTCTCTCTCTCTCTCCACAAAAAGAGTTCAAATTCCATTTATAAATTACAAAATAATGATTGTTTTCAGTAGTTACCCACTTCTATATTGACCGTATTAATAATAAAAAAAATTATGCAAGCAAAAATCTTCCTTTCTTGTAAACCACTGGACCAATCGTACCCAAATTAAGCCTTATTGACCCTACCACTAACCAAAAAAAAAAATATATACTTCTACTATCCTCCTCAAGAATAATTGGACTAAACATACCCAAATTGACCTCTCTTGACCCTACCACTCCTCATAAAAAATAATTGTACTATAAGAATAACTGGACTACTCATACCCAAATTAAGCCTTATTAACCTTACCACTACCCACAGTGCTCTCCTTAACAATAACTGGACTAATCATACCCAAATTAACCCCTCCTGACCTTACCCATCCCCATAAAAAAATAATTACAACAATCCTAAAGAAATTCCCATTCTCAAGAATGACTGGACCAAGCGTAACCAAATTTCTCTCTTCTTCTTCCTCAGCTGTCGGTGGAGAACTCGGCACGAGACACTGGTGGCTCGTGGGACTCGTCTTTCTGGTGGCCGTTACTGCAGGGGTCGGGGTAGGGGTGCCCCTGGCCCTGAGGGGAGACCCTAAACAGTCCTTAGACAAGAGATTGGAGATCGCGAGGAAAATCTTGTCCGAGTACCCCCTCATAGACGGGTGAGTAGGACCCCGGTTCCCGTTTTCTTTAAGGATTCCGTTTTCTATACATTTGAGAAGTTATGTCTTTAATTATTTAATTTGCTGTTGTTTTTGGCTCGCTTTTGGTTTAACTGGGTTCGAATCCCATGCGGGGGAGAGGATTTCTTTTGTTTATTTCTTTTTTCGGATTTCAAGGCTTTCAGAGGAAATTATATTGGGAAATATTGGTGAATACAGAATTTATTAGATATTGGTGTTCATTAATTTGCATAAAATTGATGATTGTGACCAATATATATATATATATATATATATATATATATATATATATATATATATATATATATACATATATATAAACTGAGAGGTTGTAAAATTCTAATGTTTCCATTCAAAGTTCTTATTACAAATAATACAATTCAATTTAGTGCCTCTGAATTTAACATAAATAAGAAATAAGCTTCGTATTTTCTTTAATTCATAATCAATTTTATTTTTTGTTTCACAGTATTTCTGATATTCGGTTGAAACTGCCTCCTGTACCCTTTGAAAGAGCGAGGTATATGGCATAAATGACATATTTCCCAAAAGAGAAATAACTGTGGTTACAATCCGAGAATCCACTGCGATGTTATAACAGTTCTAGGAAAGACAAGTTCCAGCGAAAATGCAATGCATTGCTACCCTAATACTATTCGTGTTGCATTTTAATACATTTTTATCTATTTATTAATTTGTTAGTTTATTCTTTTTTTCTTTTTTAATAAGTGGGATTTATTCTTTTTATTTCCCTTTACTTCCTCTTACTTCTTCTTCCTGATGAACTCCTTAATATTCTTTGGAAGCTTCAATCTCAAGTCAGTGGCCCCTTTGGTGGGCTTGTTCCATATGAATAGGTTTCATCTACTGAATAATAATAATAATAATAAAATACTAATAATAATAATAATAATAATAATAATAATAATAATAATAATAATAACAGATTCGTTTAAAGGGAATTTCAAACTACAGTCTCCACCCACAGGAATCTTCGGGAACTACACAAACTACATAAATAGAAATTAGCTCAGAATCCAACCTCCATCACAGAACCTTTGACAAAGCCAGCTCATTTCACACCCACTACAGAGAGCCGAGCGATTTCCCCTCCCAGAAATAATCGGAAATGAATCTCTCAGAGTTTTTGAATCAGTCTCTCGGTGGAGGTGGCTGTGGAAAGCGTCATTAGTGTCATGGCGCCTCATTACGACGGCGAATGTTATTATGCTTTGTGGTCATTACTTCCTGCCCGCGTGTCCTCAGAAGAAGAAGAAGAAGAAGAAGAAGCAGAAGAAGAAGAAGAAGAAGAAGAAGAAGAAGAAGAAGAAGAAGGCACTCTGAAACGACGGATTAAAAGGCAATTATGATTTTAATTAGCATTCGTTGCATCCGGAAATGGCTTCTACAGACTCCATAAGGATTAAGGGGGGAGAAGGGGTAAGAGGATAAGCGGGTGGAGGGGTTTAAGAGTGGATGAGACTGAGTGCCAGGCTGGTGTGTAGGCCTTAGGCCTATATAGGACCTGTAGCCAATGGTGGATTAGACATATAGGTAAAACCAGTTGATGTTATTGAGATTCTGAAGCCTATTTTCTTTTCACCTCAATTTTAGTCATTCTATTTCATATCCCCCTCTCCCTCATTCCTTCTCCCTCCCTCTCTCCCTCCCCCACCCCACCAATCCACTTACAGAATGAGAAAAATGAGATAAACACGAAAATGTTGAGTCTCAGGCCTCACACTCCCCAGTGGCCCATTAATGAGTGAAGACCCTTAATTCACCCATTAGCGACGATGCTGAGTACGGTAATAACAGCGTCCACTAATGGTCCCATGATACTCCCATTAAATAGGCCGATGATTATGGTGATGGTACCATATTTCATCAGTTTTATGAAGTGGCCTCAGTGGACCAATCAACTGGGTTGAAGTGCACAAGACTGGGTATTTATTGTTTATTGCATATAGGCTTAGAATTGAATGCAGGATTCTAGCTGAGAATTAACTTCCAAAGTAGAGTAGACTGCAATTTTCAACAAAACAATTATATTAATATAATAATACATTAATTTAAAAGAAAAAATTGCAATCTACTCTAATTTAGAAATGAATTGTCAATGGGAATCCTTCATTCAGTTCTAAGCCTGGAATACAATAAACAAAACACACTCATTCTTGCACACTTCACAAACATCCTTCAACCCAGTTGACTGGTCCACTGAGGCCACTTCACAAAACTGATGAAATATGGTACCATCACCATAATCATCGGCCTATTTAATGGCAGTATCATGGGACCATTACTGGACTCTGTTATTACCGTACTCAGCATCGTAGCTAATGAGTGAATTAAGGGTCTTTACTCATTAATGGGCCACTGGGGAGTCTGAGGCCTGAGACTCAACATTTTCGTGTTTATCTCATTTTATTCATTCTGTAAGGGGATTGGTGGGGTGGGGGAGGGAGAGAGGGAGGGAGAAGGAATGAGGGAGAGGGGGATATGAAATAGAATTAATAAAATTGAGGTGAACAGAAAATAGGCTTCAGAATCCCTCAATAACATCAACTGGTTTTACCTATATGCCTAATCCACCATTGACTACAGGCCCTATATAGGCCTAAGGCCTACACACCAGCCTGGCACTCAGTCTCATCCACTCTTAGAACCCCTCCCCACCCCTCATCCTCTCACCCCCTCCCCCCTTAATTCACATGGAGTCTGTGGACGCCATTTCTGGATGCAACGGACGCTAATTAAAATCATAATTGCCTTTTAATCCGTCGTTTCAGAGTGCCTTCTTCTTCTTCTTCTTCTTCTTCTTCTTCTTCTTCTTCTTCTGAGGACACGCGGGCAGGAAGCAATGACCACAAAGCATAATAACATTCCCCTTCGTAATGAGGCGCCATGACACTAATGACGCTCTCCACAGCCGCCTCCACCGAGAGATTGATTCAAAAACTCTGAGAGATTCATTTCCGATTATTTCTGGGAGGGGAAATCGCTCGGCTTTCTGTAGTGGGTGTGAAGTGAGTTGGCTTTGTCAAAGGTTCTGTGATGGAGGTTTCATTCTGAGCTAATTTCTATTTATGTAGTTTATGTAGTTCCCGAAGATTCCTGTGGGTGGAGACTGTAGTTTGAACTTCCTTTAAACGAATCTGTCATTATTATTATTATTATTATTATTATTATTATTATTATTATTATTATTATTATTATTATTATTCAGAAGACGAAACCTGTTCATATTGAACAAGCCCACCAAAGGGGCCACTGACTTGAAATTGAAGCTTCCAAAGAATATTAAGGTGTTCATCACGAAGAACTAAGAGGAGGTAAAGTTAAATACAGAAAGAAGAGACCCCACTTATCAAAAAAGAAAAAAAAATAAATTAATAAAGTGACAAATAGATAAAAATGTATCAAAATGCAAGACGAATAGTATCAGGGCAGTAATGCGTTGCATTTCGCTAGAACTTGTGTCCTAGAACATTGTAATATCGCAATGGATTCTCGGATTGTAATTGCAGTTATTTCGCTTTTGGGAAATATAACATGCACACCATGTTCCTCGTTGGTTGGGTACAGAAGACAATTTCAACTGAATATCAAAGATTCTCCGCAACGAAAAACATTAAAAAATGTTTTATTATACATTCAAGAAGTTACCAAGCGTATTTCTTAGCTATGATGAATTCAGAGGGGCTAAACTGAATTAGAATTTTTGTAGGTAAACAGCAGAACCTTTACAGCTATCTAATTAATATCTAACTAATTGCTGAATTAATATGCAACGGAGAGATAAAAATACAGCAAAAATCCCGCCAGTAAAATAGACACATTACAAAAATCACGATTTATGCAAATTCCGCGCCACCACCACCGCGCGAACGGGCGCTGAATGAAAATCATTCGCAAAAAGCTTTCCAATGTCCCCACCCCACTAAACCAACCCACACCCATCCCATTAACCCACCCACACCGGCAAGGGCGTCCGGCGAAACCCCGTAAGAAATTCAAGCGCGATGAATCCATCTGGCTCTCTCTGCAAGCAATGATGGCGTCTCTGTGTTTGCCAAGTTCACCCCGAAATCGAAATCTAGTTAGGATTTCATCTCTCTGATCTGCATTGGGGGAGGCAGAGAGTGAGTGTGCCCACTTCACCTTCGAGTCGATGACTAAAGTGCAAACAAACTTTTGGGCTGAAAGGATGCCTCATTTTGGCCGCCCCCCCCGGGCCCACCACCAAAGCCACCTTCCCCAATGCCCCTGGAGGCGATGCTTGACAAAACATACAAAGAAAGGCATAAAGAGAAAGTGACAAAGTAAACAGAGAGAGAGAGAGAGAGAGAGAGAGAGAGAGAGAGAGAGAGAGAGAGAGTTGCCCAAGTGGTGGCTTTGTCAATGTATGTATACATGAACGTTTATGTATATTAATGAATACAGAGCACCAATAAATGAATTTGCAGTGCATAAATGTATTCATACATAATTCATTGTCAGTTTAATTGCAAGCTATTAACTGTTAAAGAAAGAAAAGTGAATAAGATAAGTAACGGTGCTGTTAATTCTTAGCACGTAAGAACACTGACCTTATTTGCATAAGTGATTACGTTTCTATTACAGTAATTAAGGTTTAATATTCTATAATTATTGATAATTAATCATCATATCAGGATTACACACACACAGTCTTAGATTTTGTCGATTATAATAATAATAATAATAATAATAATAATAATAATAATAATAATAATAATAATAATAGTTCGTTACTATTATTATCATTATTATTACAATGAGGTTATAATTATAACCACAACATCATAATAAGTGTGGAGTTATAATAACAGTTAAGATTAAATGGGGAATAATAATAATAATAATAATAATAATAATAATAATAATGAGCTATTATTATTATTATTATTATTATTATTAATGAAATCTTCATAAACAATCATATACCTCCCTTTCAATAAACAAACAATGAAGGCACTCGGATGATTCCTTCACAAACAATTAAAACAAACAAAAAACCAAATATATACAATAAAACAAGTAAAAAATCTGCCGAGGTTTCTTCGGCGCAATCGAGTTTCCTGTACATCGTATAATCAAGGCCACCCAAAACAGATCTATCTTCCGGTTTCTCGGTATAATGCTGCTTGAGTCACGGCCCATGAAACTTTAACCATGGCTCGGTGGTGGCCTGGTCTATATCGTTGCCAGAAGCACGATAAAGGCTAACTTTAACCTTAAATAGAATAAAAACTATTGAGGCTAGAGGGCTGCAATTTGTTATGTTTGATGATTGGGGGGTGGGTGATCAACATACCAATTTGCAGCCCTCTAGCCTCATATTTCCGTCTGAACGTTTCTCTGTATAGACCTTTCCTATATAAACGGTTCCCTTTATAGAACTTCCCCGTATAGATCTAACCTATATAAACCTTTCCTTGTATAGATCTTCCCTATATAAATGGTTCCCTGTATAGAACTTCCCTGTATATACCTTTCCTATATAAACGTTTCCTTGCATAGACCTTTCCTATATAAACGTTTCCCTGCATAGACCTTTCCTATATAAACGTTCCCTGTATTTACACTTAAAAGGTCTCTTTCACTTTCAATTCACGAGTGGCTTGGGATGGGCATAGCGGCCTCTTAAAAGCGGTTCCCTACGAAAATATCTTTTTCACGTTTTTATTTCCTGGTTTACCGAAGGCACCGAGGCGTGTAGGATGTTGACCTGACCTCAGAAGTAAGGAAGTTAATTTTTCATTAAATTCTTGCCCCTTTTTTTGTACTTGAAGAGGTCAGAATCTGCTTCTGTGACCTCCCTAATTCCTCGGTTGCGATTCCCGGATAATGGCTCCCCCCTTTGATTCAACGCGATGGAAAACATCCCCCTTTGAACCTTACCATTCCAATCCTTAGGGATTTCATTACAATCCTTCAGGATTATTACCACGAAGCGCGCGAAGAGGAGGCCCGGACCCCACAGCTCCCGGAAGCAAGGGGAAAAACCAACCTCCTTTGAAGACATCTGTTGCTCCTTCAAAAAACCGAAAAAGAGAGAGAGAGGAAAAAGAGAGAGAGAGGCTTCTATAAAAGCCTCGAGGGTCATCGCCGGAGAACTGTAAACACTCGGGCCTAGGGAATAAAAGTAGTGTTTCTCCACAAAAGGACTGCTTTTTTCATTTCCTCCCTAGGCTCTCAACATCAAGGTCTTGTTGAGCACCTGTAGGCTATACGAGAGGTGGGTCCGGGTTGCTTTGGGGATTGGTGTTGGGGGATCTGTGGGGGACTCTGGTGGTTGGGGGATGGGGTGGGGGTTTGATAAAGATGGGGGGTGGGCAGTGGATGGCTATCGAGGGGTATGAAGCCTCAGGTAAATACACCATTACGGAGAGAGGAGAGAGGAGGAGGTAGAGTACGTCTTGGGAAACTGAGTCGTAAAAGAGGCGCTGTGTTGAGCCAGAGTGTTTGAGCAGAGGTCACGAAAGGATGAGGATGAGGATAAGGAGAGAGGATGAGGATAAAGGAGGGTAAAGTCAGGATGGATGTGAGGGAAAGAAAGTAGAAAAAGATAGAAGAATAGATGGCGGTAGAGAGAAAAGAACGAGAATAAGATAATACCAGTTCAAGACTAATTAACCCTCTACTGAACAAAGCCCTGAATTAGGCACCTGGTAGTTAGTCTGAAATGGTGAGCTACTATCAAGGCTGGTGTAAGCCACGGGGCTAGCAGCCTCATCCCAAAATATCAAGTGAAAATCTAAGGAGCAACGTGTTTTCAGCAATAACAATTTTTTAAGAAAAAGGAAGATATATATATATATATATATATATATATATATATATATATATATATATATATATATATAGGGTCTAAATATATGCAATTGCAGAATATACATAAACATACTTACTGTATATAAATGTATAGGTTTCAATATCCTTACATTTGCTAATAAACTAATAATAATAATAAAAATAAAGAAGTAAATATTTAGAATACCCATCCATATAACAGCCACAGACTTCTACATAACCACTACTTATCCCCAGTACATAAAACATACAGTATTAAACCAAAAATAAATAAATAAATAAATAAATAAATAAATAAATAAACCCTGGTGTTTTACACATAAACCAACGCATGCACAAACGACCCTCCTATGTGTCAGTACTTATAGTTAATAGGTTCTACTACTATAGAGCCGAGACTATTAGCCATAGCCACGCTAGGATAGTGTGATTAGAAGAGGCAGTTAATGGGTAAGGGTTAGATGGAGTTTAGGTAATAATGGCACAGGTAAAAAAATGGTGCATGTAAAAAATGGCACGAGTGAAAAAATAGGAAAAAATGGCACAAAGGAAAATAATATACCGTCTCATCTACAATGTTTCGCTGTGTTTAGTACTAGCCCCTAGGGGATCAAATATGTTTTGCTGTGTTTAGTACTAGCCCCTGGGGGATCAAATGTGTTTCGCCATGGTTAGTACTAGCCCCTAGGGGATCAAATGTTTCGCCGTGTTTAGTACTAGCCCTCGGGGATCAAATGTGTTTCGCCATGTTTAATACTAGCCCATGGGGGATCAAATGCGTTTTGCCATGGTTAGTACTAGCCCATCGGGGATCAAATGATTTTTGCCGTGTTCAGTACCAGCCCCTCGGGGATCAAATGAGTTTTGCCGTGTTCAGTACTAGCCCTCGGGGATCAAATGAGTTTTGCCGTGTTCAGTACTAGCCCCTCGGGGATCAAATGTTTAGCCATGTTTAGTACTAGCCCCTCGGGATCAAATGTGTTTCACCGTGTTTAGTACTAGCCCCTCAGGGGTCAAATGAGTTTCACCATGTTCAGTACTAGCCCCTGGAGGATCAAAATGTGTTTCACCATGTTCAGTACTAGCCCCTGGGGGATCAAATGTCCCTAAGTGCAACTGATCCCCGAGGGGCTAGTACTGAACACGGCGTAACAATATAGACGAATCAACATATTTTTTCAATTCTGCCAATTTTTCCTATTTTTTCACTTGTGCCATTTTTACCAGTTCATCATTACCTGTTCATCATTACCAGTTCATCATTACCTGTTCATTATTACCTGTTCATCATTACCTGTTCATTATTACCTAACTTCAGGTTAGATGACTCAGCTGTAGTGGTATCGAAGGGGAGATTCCGTGTAACGTGAGACAATCTCTACTGATCAGAGGTTAATGTACTGGCAACGTAGTACCAGTGGCTGATCTGATTACAGTAATGGGATGGATCGAAGTGGTCCAGAGGGTATGGGCACATTACGGAACCTTGTATAAGCGCCCCTGTAAAAAATGTTCCCCAATTAAACGTTCCCTTGTATAAATTAGACTCGTTACAGACAGGGAAACAGGCTCTGACCTCTGACCTTTGACCTGTCAATTCATCGTTTGCTACGCTTGTGAAAAAATCTTTTCACAGAGAGAGAGAGAGAGAGAGAGAGAGAGAGAGAGAGCCAGTCTCTGCTGCTAAGGCCTTAGTTACAATTGGTGCAGGGGTGGGATGGGGGAGGGACTGGGGAGGCGGAAATTAGGGGAGAGACGGAGGTAAGCATTGCATTTCCTTGCAGTTCAGTTGCATTGCCGGAATATTTATGAGACGTGGTGATTCGGCCACTCGCCGTTTTCACTTACGGAGAGAGAGAGAGAGAGAGAGAGAGAGAGAGAGAGAGAGAGAGAAGAAGAAGAAGAAGAAGAAGAAGAAGAGAGAAGAGAGAGAGAGAGAGAGAGAGAGAGAGAGAGAGAGAGAGAGAGAGCAGGTCGAAGGCTCGATAATAAGAGAGAATTTAAATTTCATACAAGTCAGCTTCTTCGATACTAAATGAATAATAATAATAATAATAATAATAATAATAATAATAATAATAATAATAATAATAATAATAATAATAAACAGAATCCTTCATCCCATAACGTTAAAATGACTCAGAGGTCAAAGTTCAAAATGGAGTTTTTAATACTGATCATTCTATTGGTTTAAAAAACTGAGAGAGAGAGAGAGAGAGAGAGAGAGAGAGAGAGAGAGAGAGAGAGAGAGAGAGAGAGAAGAACCTATCGCATCCTATATCTCTTTGACCTTTCCCGTGCTTGACCCTTGACCTCTGAATGCTACTGGTGGATTTAATGTTTTTTTTTTTTTTGTAGTCTTGGATTGACAGAGATTGGAAGCCTCCTCCAATTTTTTTATTTCTCTCTCTCTCTCTCTCTCTCTCTCTCTGATACAGAGAGAGAGAGACAGAGAGCCAGCAACAGATCAAGAGAAGACAGAATCGCTCCAATGGTCTCTTCTCTCTCTCTCTCTCTCTCTCTCTCTCTCTCTCTCTCTCTCTCTCTCTCGGAAAAGTAAGCGCAGTTAAGAGTATCTCTCAGTGTTGATCTACATCTGATAAACATTAAAAATAACACCAAATATTTCTATGAGATTTTTGAAGATTTTGCCCAAAGATAAAATCTAAATTGGACAACATAACACTGATTAACCCTTAAAAGTGTTATAAACATGCCCTTTAAAAAGAGGAAGGTTATAGGAACTTAAAAATGGGAATATGCCCTTTGCTTCACCCCAGCTGGGTCAACTGGTGACCTGCACGTCAAGAATTGACCCACAGACCTTGCAAAGGCGAACCTGGTGATACATTATTACCCAGGGGGTAATTTCCAATATATAATTAATTTATCTCTTACTTCCTAATGAACACCTTAATATTCTTTGGAAGCTTCAATTTCAAGTCAGTGGCCCCTTTGGTGGGCTTGTTCCATATGAATAAGGTTCATCTTCTGAATAATAATAATAATAATAATAATAATAATAATAATAATAATAATAATAATAATAATAATATCTGTAAGTGAATGAAGGGGCTAAAGTACTATACTATGCTTTCACAGTGATAACAGTGATTTGTATCCATCATAAAAAAAAGAATACTATGGAGTCGCCTGGGACCATCTCACCCCTTCACCGCATTCATTTCACACGTCTCATTTATTCATCCCGAACGTCATTCACCCTGCAAATGGGTCCTCGTGAATGGAGGACTGTGTGGGACATGGCTACAGTGTCAATTCAAGGCCAGGAGGTCCAATCTTCCAATTACGCCCAATTTTCAAGAATGGACTTAAGGTTGGTTGAACCCATGGAAGGTCTCCAACCCAGTAAAGTGGCCAATTAGAGACAATTCACGCCCACTGGTCCTGTGTCGCCTTCCCGGGCGTACTGTGTGCATTATGTTGTTGGTTTGTCTATCAGAGGGCGGTTGTGAAAGTCTCAGAGAGAGAGAGAGAGAGAGAGAGAGAGAGAGAGAGAGAAGCGTGACATCCAATTATCATCTGTATTGGAAAGTGGTAAAGACCATTTGGTTCTCTCTCTCTCTCTCTCTCTCTCTCTCTCTCTCTCTCTCTCTCTCTTGTCATTCAACGTCGGCGGGACCAAACGAGACACTCAAAAGGTCTATTTTTATCCCACCTGCTTCTCTCTCTCTCTCTCTCTCTCTCTCTCTCACACATCCCAAACCACTTAACATAGTAACCCACATGTAAATATTGACCAGTCCCCTGTATACCATCTAAACTTTCCTTACTTTCTCTTACTGCCTTTCTTTTATTACATCAACCAAATTAGAAAGGTCAGATAAGAGCCTGGGAAGGTCACATGTCCTACCAGTACCTTTCCTGACCTTATAATATTCCTCGTCAAAAAGCTTTATTTACCTGACAACAAATAGGATTTTAATACGAACAATATTCTTAAGTTTATATTTGAAGGGCTTTCAAGATCTTTTTTATAATTTTAATGGCTGCATATATTAATTTCATTATTCTGTAAGAACTGGCTATACATCGAATGCTTTATTTGTATATTTGAGAGACGCTGAATTAAAGTCAAGCCCACAGTTCCGTGCAATGACAAAGTTAAGAGGATTGCAACTGAATCTAGTCTCGTCGATTCAAACATTACTGGAACTTCGAACTGTAAATCTTGTTCTTATAAAACTTAAAGTCTGGGATACAAAGAATTTGGTATCCTCTTTGTTATTCTTATGCCAGCAAGAATAGTAAATCCCCTTTCATTCTTTAATATTCTTGAGAGAAACACCATAAACTGTAGACCACCCCACGCGAGGATAAACAAAAACATAATTGGAACCAGGCAGGCAGCCTCCGAGTCATTGTTTGTCATTCAAGGTCTTATAAACGGTCCTGTCGTCTTGGGGAAAACTAAGAAGAAGAAGAAGAAGAAGGAGAAGAAGAAGAAGAAGAAGAAGAAGAAGAAGAAGAAGAAGAAGAAGAAGAAGAAGAAGAAGATACAGGGGCCTGCTTCCTTCCCCCATATCTTCAGCTCTGAGAGCACTGAAGAAGTACTCGCTCATTTGAATTCTCTACGTGAGCCCCTTTCTCCGTTCAAAATATTCGTGTCACGCATTCGAAAAGAACGAAAAAGCAGAGACCTGAATTTTTATTTTTGGGGGAGGGTTTTGTAGCTGTCCACATCCGGGATCCGGTTTAAATTGGGTTTGGAGATATGATGTGTAAGGTTAGTATGGAGAGTGTTTGTGGGGAGGGGTGGTGGAATGGTTTATGTATGTATGTGTGTATATATATGTATATATATATACATATGTATGTGTGTGTGTGTGTGTGTGTGTACGTAAACCTACACAAACATCCACCTCGCAATCTATCGCCTTATTCTGACGTAAAGGCATGTTATGGTCAACACACCTATTTCCAACCTTATCTGAAACATAATCAATGGGACTTCATTCATAAAAAAAAAAAAAAAAAAACACACATCAAAAGCTGACGAAGCGAGCAATCGGGGAAAGCCTGATTCCCGTTTCATTGCGTTTCAGTTTCACTCTGCTTCGCCTCTGGTTCCCGTCGAAAACAGCCACGAAATAAAAAAAAAAATACTTTTGTTCATTTAGCAAAATGTTTCGTCTCTCGCTCTGGGAGATAAATGGCAGGAATTCACTCGATGGCAACTCGGGATCAAGTGGATATCGTTGGCGATATTTGTTTGTTTGAATATTTCATCTCGACGTCGTAGAATAATAATAATAATGATAATTCTCGCGAATTGAATTCACAGTGACCGGCTTGAATTTGGCTACGAGAGGAGACGAACGAAGCTGAATTAATCTCTGCATCTATAGAAGTTTATACTCTTGATTAATCAGTTTAATCCTAAGGAATTCGTTCATGCATATATCAATTACTTTATGAATATTACACTCCATATCAAGGATATTAAACTTGATCTCAATTTAAGATAGAACTGAAAATTAATAACCTATATTTTACGGGAGTTATTCCGCATGACCATAATTCATTAATATTCGCGAATAATTCCTCTGAATTTCATGCACGGTGACATCTGGCAACCCCAAAAGGAAGCAATGATTCCAAATTCTTTTTAGAATGAATTATTTTTCGGCTGAAGCTCTCGAAATTAATTGATGGAGACTCGATGTGGAAAATCATTTAGGCAGAAATTTTTCTCATCTCAACACTTCGTGTAATAATGATTCCGCGATGGCGGCCCATGGCAACTCCGGATCAAAACGGATAAAGGGGTTAACTACTAGTTAGTTTTCTGTCAAAGAAAACTACTGTGCCAGCTTTGTCTGTCCGTCAGGCCTCAGATCTTAAAAACTACTGAGGCTAGAGGGCTGCAAATTGGTATGTTGATCATCCACTCTCCAATCATCCAACGTTTCAAATTTCAGCCCTCTAGCCTTAGTAGTTTTTATTTTATTTAAGGTTAATGTTAGCCATAATCGTGCTTCTGGCAACGATATAGACCACCGAAAGACAGATCTATTTTCTGTGGCCTTGATTATACGATGTACAGAAAACTCGATTGCTCCGAAGAAACTTTGGCACATTTTTTACTTGTGATTATTACAAACAGATTGTACACCTAAACGCAAAGGTGGGAATATACACAAGTATTGTTTAGCCAACTCTCCTTTATGGCAATGAAGTGTGGATAGTAAAGACATCAAAATAAATGAAGCCTGAATCTTAGTAGGTAAATTGGCAGTATACTATATGGAACCTAAGAACTGGCTGGTGATGAAAAGTTTAATATGGGTGAAAGAAAAGATAAGAATGTTACCAGATGGTCTGGACATAAGAATGTTACCAGATGGTCTGGACATGTGTGAAGAATGGGGAATTATAGGCTAATAAAAGGTATGTAATGTTCGAATGTTAAGAGACAGGAGGAAAAGAGATATGAAAAGAAAGGGCAAATGGAATGAAAGAGTATTGGAGATAAAGAACGATTATCTGCTAGAGAAAACTGCACATAGATAATTTACGTACGTTATTATTATGCATGAATTATCAGTCCCTACATGAAATATAATTCTCATATGCAAGTGGCTTCCCAATAATTATTCTTGACTGTGCTGTGACAAAATCATACTGACATCTCAGTATATCATCATTGATTTTATCAGTTCTCTAAATCTGAATATTTTACAGGTATTATTTTGCATACCACTCTCAAGACCTCTAAACAGATGGGTCTAATATGGCGAGGAACAATACTTTTCATTTTTTCTGTGTTTAATGAAGCTTTTAATGGGTCTGTAATTAGAAATTTCTGATGGAAAAGGAAGCTATTTATAGTTTATTAAGAAGGTTACATATCACTACGTTTCCTTGTTTGATATCAGAATTATGCAAAACTTTACGGGTGGATTCTTATGAAACTTTGACTGTAAGTGGCCCAGGTGAACTGGACCAAATAGGTAGATTTTGGGTGACATAACAATGTAGAATTTAAGGGAGGAGGGCCACTTCGTGGACGGGTTAACGTACGTCATTTCACCAATATCCACATTGTCATAATTCTAACGTCGGCAAACCCATCATCTCTCCTGCCCTCGTCTGTAAACCACGAAACCTATTAAAGCCTGGCAAACTCTATTAATGACAGAGCAGCGAATGCATGATGGGGGGGGGGGATTTTTGGGGTGTGGGAAAGGGGAGGAAGGCTGAGAGAGAGAGAGAGAGAGAGAGAGAGAGAGAGAGAGAGAGAGAGGAGCTCTAATGGTTGACTCCAGACGCCGACCGCATTGCAAATCTATTAAAGGTGTTTGGTCTGAGCGCTGATGCAAAATGGGTTGTCAAGGAAAAGAAAAATTCACCTCGTGACATCATTTTCCGCCCGGCAGTTGCCGAAGACCTCCAGAGCAGGTGTTGTCGGCGCTTCAAGTTCTCGTCTTGTGAATTGCTCTCTCTCTCTCTCTCTCTCTCTCTCTCAAGCTAAAATAGTGAGAAATGGCTGAGGCTTTTGTGAGATGTTAAGATTGAATGTATAATTCTAAGTATGAGAGAGAGAGAGAGAGAGAGATAGCTCCCTCTGTCCTTTGCCAAAGAAAGAAAAAATTTGTGGAACAACACGACAGTCTTTTTCCCTTTTGTCTCTGAGAATTTCCTTGTCTGTTTCTCTGTCAATTTCCTCTACACTCTCTCTCTCTCTCTCTCTCTCTCTCTCTCTCTCTCTCTCTCTCTCTCTCTCTCTCTCTCTAAAAAGTGGAGGATAGCAACAGCCTCACTGAAAAAACATGATTATAGAAATTAGGAAAAATTAGGTAATAAATATCCTGTCTTATTCAGCTCACTCATTTAAGTGGTTTTGTGGAATAAAATTACATTTTCTCTCTCTCTCTCTCTCTCTCTCTATATATATATATATATATATATATATATATATATATATATATATATATATATATATATATATATATATATATATATATACATATATATATATATATATATATATGTTTGTATATAGTGGGAATTGTAACTATCTTATTTTTTATCATTATTAATATAATTTATTATTATTATTATTATTATTATTATTATTATTATTATTCATAAAATGACTGAGATAAGAATAATGAGTTCTAACAATCACTAATTACCTTTTACTAAATCTGCTGACATCAACAAAAGCACATTATTATTATTATTATTATTATTATTATTATTATTATTATTATTATTATTATTATTATTATTATTATTCCCTTTCCCAGGCACAACGACCTACCGTGGAATATACGAAGCTTTATCCACAACCAATTAGAGAAGTTGAAATTGAACGAGAGTTTGAAATTGATAGAACCTTGGTCCAAGAGCAACTGGTCGCATACTGATTTGCCAAGGTTACAGGAAGGCCTCGTCGGTGGTCAGGTGAGATTCTCTCTCTCTCTCTCTCTCTCTCTCTCTCTCTCTCTCTCTCTCTCTCTCTCTCTCTCTCTCTCAACAGACCCACGATTCCGAATATGAATTTTAATGTGGTTACTGAATATTAATGCTTATTAGAACCAAAAAAAGTAAAAATTCAATCAATTAGAAGTCTGTGAATTCAGCCTACTGCATATTAATGTATTCCTTCGGGATAATCTGTTGCAGTTAAGAACTTGTGCATTTATAATTAATCAGTAGAGTTTTTACTGTATGTTAAACAATCGCTTCATGTATATTTATATTTTTCTAACGATCACTACATACCTATTACGTTATTAGAGAAGGTTTGTATGTAAATGATCATACTTGTGGTGTACCTGTCCCGTCAAAATTGATGGTATAATTTTTATGAGTTGCTCAGTGGTCTGGTAAAACTAAGGTATACTTATCTCACTTCTAGGAACAAGTATACTACCTTGGGGCACCCCCAGTAAATAGTGGGGAAAAAATCATGTTTTTGACGTAAAACCTTAACTAACTTCTCTATTTTCTTCCTTCAAAACTGACTGTATAATCTATATAATATCACAATTGCATCCCACTTATAGGAACAAGTGTACTACCTTGCGGTACCCCAAGTAAACAGTATGAAAAAAATCGTGTTTTTTTGGCATAAAACCTAAACTGATCAACCTCTCTTTTCTTCCTTCAGTTCTGGGTCGCCTACACGCCCTGTGACTCACAGTACCTGAACTCCGTTCAACTGACGTTGGAGCAGATAGACCTAATAAAGCGGGTGCTTAGAAAATACAATCAATACTTAGAACTTGTTACGAATTCCGAAGGTAAGTTGGCAACGCGCCGGAGGAGTTGCCGTTTACTTCCAGCGGTTAGTTTCTGCGTCTGTCGCTAGGAATCTGTCCTATTTATCTTGGTTTTGTTTTTATTACTAGAGAGAAAGGTTGCCTAGAAGCTTTGCTAATATTTATCTTGGCTTGTAGCACCAAAATTAGTTGGGAAATTAGTTTAAAAGCTAGAAACACTTCCTAGGCACTGTATAGTTGCCAGATACTCCTAGACTAACTTTTCAACCCACAGTCTAACCTAACCTAGCCAGGTAGCTTCCCCGTCGCGCACTTTTCTACACCTATTACGCCAGTCACTGCTCTACTGAGCTCAAGTAGAAAATTTCGTCCAGTCTCAGTAATCATACATAACTACCAAACAGCATCTCTGCAATGTGGAAAGCAGTAATCCTCTAAGGTGTATGAGGTTAAGCGAACGTTTCTTCTACTGCAAGCTTTGGAACTTTTCATGTTGTAGTTCCACAGTGACTTATTATAACCTTCCTCTTTTAAAGAGTCAGTGGAGTGCATGTCATTGCCTTTGTGGCTGAAGCTCTTCAATCCTCAATCATTCCTTTCTTTTATTTTTCTCCTTCGGGCCTGGGCTATAACCTCTACCCGAGCTACTGAAGAAACTCACATAGGAAACAGCAAAAGCACAAAAAATAAAATAAGTCAGGCAACAGAACAGGCATAAAGGCAAAAATGGCGAAGAAAGATTGGCCCACCCACTAAAAAATAAGACCAGGGGAACATGCATGCCTACCACCAGCCATCCAGCAGAAGCAGAACCACCAGCAGTAGCAGCAGAAGAAGCAGAGGCCAGGTCACTTAGAAGTGCTCTCACTTTACAAATAAAGTTAGAGAAAGGCAATAAAAGCAGAATGTTGCCTCGTTCTTCGCCGGCAATTTTCTTCTTCTGCCATGAAGACGCCGGCTATAAAATGCCTGGCTTATTGGTGCAGCCCCCCCCCCCCCCAACCCTCTTCCCAGGTATTATTTAGTTTCCGAGGGGCAAGGACGCGGTCCACTTAACTGGACATGTCCCGAGGAATTCACGTCACTTTTACGTGTGTTTTTTTTCTTTTTTTTTTCTGGGGATTGCCTGCGTGTCTCTCTGCTTGCAAAGGGATGCAGTCGTGCTTTTGAGATGTAAAACAAAACATTGTTGTCACGTTTAATAACAAGACTTTAAGTTTCTTACTGTCGACAAGATCTTGCAAAAACTAATGTCTTCATTGTTGCAATTCAATGGGAAGTCTCTTTGAAGGTTAATACAAACGTTTCAGTCAAACAAACACTTTAAAGAACAAGACGTTAAATTTCCTGTTTTTAACACGAATGCCTTTTAAATAACCATGAAGATCTTGCAAAAATTAATGATTTCATTGTTACAATTCCATGGGAAATCTCTTAGAAAGTTAATACAAATATTTTAAACAACAAGACATTAAATTTCTTGTTGCTGATATGAAAATATTGCAAATACTTAACTCATTCATTATAGCAATACAGTTGGCAATCCCTCACTGTTGCCAAGATCTTTAAAACATTATAAGTCATTATACCAACATAACAGACAATATTTTACTGCTGACACAATCATACAAACGTTATAGGCTTCATTTTGGCAATATAATCAATATAATTTCTTAATTTTGCCATTATTTTCGTTGGTTTAAGTAATTATCTCACAGGCATAATTTTTAGGAGGCTAAAGTTGTGATTTCAAGTTATACGTAACTAAAATATATTGAAAAATTATGGTACAGATGTTGACAAAATGAAAATCAGAAGAGTTACAAACAACATCCACAAAATACAACCACTGTCATGTTGTAAGTCAAAATCACAACAGTCTGACTAGTAATCTAATTACTCAGTAACAACAAACACAACAGCTGCACCCATAACAACAATAATAACATTAAGAAAATCGTGACAACCTTCCAACCAGCGATCAAAACCCTCCCTGATGCTCTCTGACACCACTGCCAACAGAAGCAGCTAAGAAAAAAGAAGAAGAAGAAGAGGTACCCGCGTAAACAAAAACAATGCCACGCTTCCCACCAGAAATCAGGAGGAAGATGAAACACTCCCGCATGACGTCTCGAGACCAGAAAGGGAGGCAGAGGTCTCTTAAGACGTGGGATCCGATTTCGTCTACACTTTATCATGAAACTAGATGCTTTTTTGGCCCTAGATACTTTTTTGGCTCTAGAGGGGCCGAGGAAGGAGTTCGGGGTTGTCCAGAGGCTTTTTAGGGAGTGGTGGAAGGAGGGGTGGTGTCCCAGAAAGTGAGGGAGAGAGACTGAGAGAGAGAGAGAGAGTTGGCCCCAAAGGAACGAGCAGAAAGTAAAGAAGGCCCACTGGCCCGGGGTAGCGAGTGAAATATCGGCCCTTGGGGACCTCGTTGGGGCCCTTAATAAATTTATTGGATGGGCTGGTGATGCCACCAGGCTTCCGGGAGGGCACTTGGGTAATGGGAGGAATTATGATTGCATCTCGGGGAACATACCACGGTGCTAGAAAATAAATACTGATAGCGAGGCAGCACATATGTACAAGGGATACACATGAGGGTGTGGCTTGGAAAGCCCAGAATGGCGTCTTAACTTCTAGGTGTCTTCACAGAATTCAGATGCATTTGTTCATACAAATTGCCAAATGTGGCTTTTACGAATACTTATATATCTAATGAAAGTGACCAGTAGATTCAACATAAATATTTCAGCCTTAAATAGCCTTAAAAAGTAATAAATGACCCACCATTAGAGAAATATCTAAATTTGAAATAGACTCATATTCTTCATTGCTAAACAATTTAGTTCAACCTCATTCTGACTCGTCAAACAATGGTTCGAGTCCAACCACAGGAAGTTGAGGTTTCTTCATTTGTTCTTCAATTGGGATTTAAGGCTTCGTAGGGACGAGCATATGCAATTTTCATTTGCAATCGAATGCCCTTTTTAGCTTTCTGTAAAAGGAAACTATTGCGCCGGTTTTGTCTGTCCATCTGCACTTTTCTGTCCACACTTTTCTCTGTCCGCACTTTATTCTGTCCGCACTTTTTCTGTCCGCCCTCACATCGTAAAAACTACTGGGGCTAGAGGGCTGCAAATTGGTATGTTGATCATCCACCCTCCAGTCATCAAATATACCAAATTGCAGCCCTCTAACCTCAGTAGTTTTTATTTTATTTAAGGTTAAAGTTAGCCATGATTGTGCGTCTGGCAACGATATAGAAAGGCCACCCCCGGGCCGTGGTTTAGTTTCATGGGCCGCGGCTCATACAGCAATAAACCGAGACCACCGAAAGATAGATCTATTTTCGGTGGCCTTGATCATAGCGGCTGTACGGAAAACTCGATCGCGCCGAAGGAACTTCGGCGCATTTTTTTACTAGTTTTCATTAAATAACAAATCCGTTCAAATATTGTTATTTAATTTTATGAAAATGCATTAGTCTTTATTACCTTTATTCCTTTTAAAGGACAATAATCAGTTTTCCATACTGACATACATACATACATACACACACACGCACATACACAAACAAAGTCACAAACATCAGAACAAGGGAACAACTAAAGCAACATTTGCCCTTTCAAAGGGGAAGTGTTTTGGGGAGGGGAAGGGGAGGGGGAGATTACTCCCCCATTAAATGGCGTGGGGATTAACGCCTCCTCTTTATGTAAATCCATTAGAATCCCTCCCAAAAGTGATCTGTCTTCCCCTCAGGGGGGGCGGAAGCGCAACTGGACACGAAATAAATCCTGGCCAACAGAGAATGTCTCTTCTCATGAATCATGGCGGAAATTAATGAATGCTGCTGCTTCTCTCTCTCTCTCTCTCTCTCTCTCTCTCTCTCTCGTGGTTTCCTACGTATACTTTTATCTCACGTAAATAAATTACCTTCTCCTTATTGGTCAAACTTGCAACATATATAAATTGAGTTTATTCTTTCGTGGTTGAACACCATCGAATAAATAAAATAATTAAATGAGTAAATAAATTACTAAATAGAAATAAATAAATAAACTCTCTAGACAGAAAAATAAAAAGACGGCGGTTTATATAAACCACATTCCTCGGATGAAAAAAAATAAAAAAACAATATTAAAACCTGTCATATGAAAAACTTGTTTTAATTTAAAGTGAGATATTATGAGGTTTATCTCCCATATTTGACGGATCACAATTAAAAAGTAATTAAGTAATAAGTTGTCATTAACAAAACTATGTGTGTCGGTGAATTCAATGGGTTAACATTTGACAAGATATGAAATGACATAAATATTATGATTCAGAATTACATTAGACAGGGATTAGGATTAGGATGACAGATGGGGGGATTAATAGACATGATGATAGAATGAGAGACAGAAGGATTAACAGACAGTGAGAGAGATGAGACACAGATGAATTAACAGACAGCAAGACAGATAAGAAATAGAATTGGACGGTATTTCTAAACAGACAAAAAATGTCTGGAAGAACAATTTGTCTGTTAATAACAAATCAGACAGAAATAAAATAACAGAAAGATGACAGACAAAATTGGACGGTATTTCTAAACAGACAGACGGAAAATGTCTGGAAGAACAATGTCTGTTAATAATAAATCTGACAGAAACGCAATTAAAGATAGATAAAAAAACAGAATTGGGAGGCATTTCTTAACGGACAGACGAAAAAAAGTCTGTTAAAACCGTCTGTCATCTGATAACAAATCAGACAGAAAAACGATCACATACAGAACCAGAATTACAGACAGGTGACGAATTAATTATTAATTATCAATTATATATTTATTCATTATTATCTTTTTATTTTACTCATTCGTTTATTTCATTGTCTTGAACCACAAAGGGACAAATATAATTTATTCATATTTCATATTTCATATTATAAGGATGAGGGGAATTATTTGTATGAAATGAAAATATTGGGGGAAGAGAGAAGAGAGAGAGAGAGAGAGAGAGAGAGAGAGAGAGAGAGAGAGAGAGAGAGAGAGAGAGAGAGAGTTCGTAACAAACCATTAAATAAAAATAAATTTATTTTATGTTTTCAATTGAGAGAGAGAGAGAGAGAGAGAGAGATTGAGAGAGAGAGAGAGAGAGAGAGAGGTTCTGTAATACAGTATCAATAATTAAATACATTTGTTTGTAAATGGTAAAAGAGAGAGAGAGAGAGAGAGAGAGAGAGAGAGAGAGAGAGAGAGAGAGAGAGAAGGGTTCGTAATACAGTATCAATAATTAAATATATTTGTTTGTAAATGGTAAAAAACAGAGAGAGAGAGAGAGAGAGAGAGAGAGAGAGAGAGAGAGAGAGAGAGAGAGAGAGAGAGAGAGAGAGAGATTCCTAATTCGCGGAAAAGGCTTCCCTGTCGCGACAGAGAGACGAGGCAGTGGAAAAACAATTAAAACGGATTCCAACAGGAATTAGAGCGCTGACAGGGAAGAGACAGGGGAGGCCTGAGAGAGAGAGAGAGAGAGAGAGAGAGAGAGAGAGAGAGAGAGAGAGAGAGAGAGAGAGAGAGAGAGAGGTGAAAAGCCAAGACGTGAGATTTCATTAATATATCGTTTTTTCTCTCTCTTTTGTTTTGGTCTGAGTAAAAATGAAATGAAAAAGAATAATATCAAATAAATGGAGGTTTAGACGATACGAAGATATTGGAAGTAGTGAATGCGTGAAAGACCACGAGAAGATTGGGAAGAATGAGAAGCAGAAGAAGTAATGTATATATATATATATATATATATATATATATATATATATATATATATATATATATATATAAATATACAAATATATACATTATAAACAAATAAACAAAGGCATTTATAACATACAAATACCTTTGATAATGTTATTTAAATCATTGTCATTTTAAATGGTGTTATTTAAATCATTGATTTATTTAAATAATGTTATTTAAATCATGTCATTTAAATAGTGTTATTTAAATCATTGTTATTGAAATAGTGTTGTTTAAATCATGTCATTTAAAACAATGTTATTTAAATCTTTAAATTATTTAAATCAAGTTATTTAAATTACTGTTACTGAAATAATGTTATTTAAATAGTTATTTAAATCACTGTTATTTAAATAATGTCATTTAAATCATTGTTACTGAAGTAATGTTATTGAAATCATTATTTAAATAATGTTAATTAAATCATTGTTATTTAAATCATGTCATTTAAAAAATTTTACTTAAATCATTGTTACTGAAATCATGTTATTTAAATCATTGTTATTAAAATCAACGTTATTTAAATCACTGTTATTGAAACCATGTTATCCAAATCATTGTTTTTTTAAATCATGTTATTTAAATCAGTTTAAATAATATTATTGAAATCAAGCTGTTTAAATCATTGTTATTGAAATCAAGTTACTTAAATCATTGTTATTGAAATCACGTTATTTAAATCACTGCCGGGAAAGGTAGCCCTACTATTTAAATCATAAAATGATGCGACAAAATATCAATCAAATATTAAACGAACGAACTGGAAAAAAAACTCCCAGAAGCGAGGGAAAGACACAAAGAAGGATATCCCAAGGAAATGAGCAAACAGAGGACGCAAAGGAACCATCAAATGAAATCCTTCAGATTTGGATAAGGATAAATTGAGATTTTGGAATATCTTCTGTTTAGAAAATATACAGATTTGGATAATGATAAACTGAGGAGGATGAATATCTTCAGAAAATATACAGATTTGGATAATGATAAATTGGGTGGTCTGGAATATCTTCTGTTTAGAGAAAATATAAAGATTTGGATAATGATAAATTGAGGAATCAGTTTGGAATATCTTCTGTAAGATAAATATACAGATTTGGATAATGATAAATTGAGATTCGTCTGGAATATCTTCTGTTTAGAGAAATATAAAGATTTGGATAATGATAAATTGAGGATTCGTTGAATATCTTCTGTTTAGAGAAAAAGATTTGGATAATGATAAATTGAGATTTGAGATATCTTCTGTTTAGAGAAAATACAGATTTGGATAAGATAAATTGAGGATTCGTCTGAATATCTTCTGTTTAGAGAAAATATACAGATTTGGATAATGATAAATTGAGGATTCGTTTGGAATATCTTCTGTTTAGAGAGATTTGGATAATGATAAATTGAGATAAATATCAGATTTGAGACAAAATAAGATGAATTCTAGATTTAAAGAGAGAAAAGAAAATATACAGATTTGGATAATGATAAATTGAGATTCACATTTGGAATATCTTCTGTTTAGAGAAAATTCAGATTTGGATAATGATAAATTGAGGATTCGTCTGGAATATCTTCTGTTTAGAGAAAATATACAGATTTGGATAATGATAAATTGAGATGTCTGGAATATCTTCTGTTTAGAGAGATAATATAGAGATTTGGAAATTTGGATAATGAATATCTTCTGTTTAGAAAATATGAGATTTGGATTTTGATAAATTGAGGGTGTGGAATATCTTCTGTTTAGAGAAAAATACAGATTTGGATAATGATAAATTGAGGATTCGTGTGGAATAAGAGAAAATATACAGATTTGGAAATGATAAATTGAGGATGTCTGGAATATCTTCTGTTTAGAGAAAATATAAAGATTTGGATAATGATAAATTGAGGATTCGTCTGGAATATCTTCTGTTTAGAGAAATACAGATTTGGATAATGATAAATTGAGGATTCGTGTGGAATATCTTCTGTTTAGAGGCAAGATTTGGATAATGTTGAGGATTTGTCTGGAATATCTTCTGTTTAGAGAAAATATAAATTTGGATAATGATAAATTGAGGATTCGTGTGGAATAAGAATATCTTCTGTTTAGAGAAAATATACAGATTTGGATAATGATAAATTGAAGGAATATCTTCTGCAAGATAAATATACAGATTTGGATAATGATAAATTGAAGATGAATATCTTCTGTTTAGAGAAAATATACAGATTTGGATAATGATAAATTTGAAAGAATATCTTCTGTTTAGAGATAATATATAGATTTGGATAAAGATAATTTGGATTGCAAGATTAAACTGGAATATCTTTGTTTAGAGAAAATATACAGATTTGGATAAATAAATTGAAGATTTGAATATAAAGATAAATTGGATAAGATTTGATTTGGACAGATGTTTGCAAGATTTGGATAATGATCTATATTTTGGAATATCTTCAAGATAATATATAGATCTGGAAAATTTGCAAGATTTTGGATAATGATATATAGGATTTGGAAAGATATTGCAAGGATTTAAATGATAAACAGATTTGGAAAGATATTGCAAGACAATTATACAGATTTGGAAAGATATTTGAAGATAAATGTATAGATTTGGATAGATATTTGAAGATAAATGTATAGATTTGGAAAGATATTGCAAGATAAATGTATAGATTTGGACAGATATTGCAAGATAAATATATAGATTTGGAAAGATGTTGCAAGATAAATATATAAATTTGGAAAGATATTGCAAGATAAATATATAGATTTGGAAAGACATTGCAAGATAAATATATAGATTTGGAAAGGTATTGCAAGATAAATATATATATTTGGAGATATTGCAAGATAAATATATAGTTTTGGAAAGATATTGCAAGATAAAACAAACTGTTTTGGCAAGATATTGCAAGATACATATAATTGTTTTGGAAAGATGTTGCATGATAAACATATAGTTTTGGGAAGATATTGCAAAATAAAACAGTTCTGGAAAGATATTGCAAGATAAACAAATTCTTTTGGAAAGATATTGCAAGATAAACATTTTGTTTTGGCAAGAAACTGGAGGATAAACAACACTGTCTTGGGAAGAAATTGGGAGATAAACAAGTGGAGGATAAACAACAATGCTTTGGAAAGAAATTGGGAGATATACAATTGGAGGTTAAACAACATTGTTTTGGAAATAAACTGCAGGAAAAACACTGTCTTCGAAAGGACATTTAGAAGATAAACAACATTGTTTTGGAAAGAAATTGGAAGCTACACAACATTGTTTTGTAAAGAGACTTGAGGCTAAGCACCACTGTTTTGGTAAGAAATTAGAGGATAAACATTTTTATGACAGTAAATTGCAAGGAAAACAATATTGTTTTGGGAGGACAGTGCAGGAAAAACAACATTGCTTTGGAAGTAAATAGAAAGATAAAAACGATGTTTTGAGATAAAATAAATATAAGTGATGTTTGAGAAAGCAAACAGAATAAAATGAATTTGTTTTGGAAAGAAAATATAAAATGGGCTGTATCAAATAAAGAAATCATATGCTATATAACAGCTTTTTGGTAAAGAAATGAGTAAATTTACGATAAATCTTATAAAAAACAATGGAAAGAACGAATCTTATTTAGACAGTAAATTGAGAACGAATGCTAAACAAAGAAAGAATATAATAATAATTAATAGAAAAACTCATGAACAGGCTTATAAAAGTGGTAGTCCCATGAATCAAATTTTTTTTTAACCTATAATCCAATCTCTTTAGGCACAAGATGCCCAGTTGCCAAGGAATATTTTCTACAGCTAATTTACAGCCCTTAGGGCCTGGTTAATTCAAGACTGCCTTGTTCTCCTAGCGGTCATATATTCAAGAATTAAGGTCTGGTTAAAATTTACGGAAATATAGCAGTAAACAAAGACTTTAGGGGGGCGTTTATTTTGAGATGGTAAAGGCTTTTAACACGGTTTCTTTTAAGGCTTAAAAATAAATTAGGTTTCAAGGAATATTTTGAGTCCAATGTAGATATTATTATTATTATTATTATTATTATTATTATTATTATTATTATTATTATTATTATTATTATTATTATTATTATTATTATTATTCTGGAGATGAACCTTATTCATATGGAACAAGCCCACCAAAGGGGCCACTGACTTGAAATTCAAGCTTCCAAAGATTATTATTATTATTATTATTATTATTATTATTATTATTATTATTATTACCAAAAATTATTATTATTATAAATAGATAAAAAAAGTATCAAAATGCAAAAAAATAATTAATTAATAAATGCAGATGAAAAGATAGTATCAAAATGCTTGGTAAGAAATTTACAAAACCACTGCAAGTGATTTGTTGTAGAAGAATCTTTCGTGTTTAATGAACAGAGGACGCCGTGCAATTAGAACTTCAGAGTTCAAGCGAAGGTCCAATGCATTACTACCCTAATACTGTTATTGTATTTTATTATTTGTTATCTTTTATCTATTTATTTTTTTTTATAAATGGGATCTCTTGTTTCTGTATTTCACTTTACTTCCTCTTATTCCTTCCTAATGAACACCTTAATATTCTTTAGAAGCTTGAATTTCAAGTCAGTGGCCCCTTTGGTGGGATTGTTCCTGAATAATCTAATAATAATAATAATAATAATAATAATAATAATAATAATAATAATAATAATAATAATAATAATAAGAAGAAGAAGAAGAAGAAGAAGAAGAAGAAGAAGAAGAAAATGACATGTCTGTACCCCCTCCCCCCTGCCAAAACATCTACTATCCATTTCAGGGTCAGCTAGTCCTCGTTTTTCTCAAATATCTTTCGAACTAATTATTCGATCGAATTGGTACTTTGACACAGCGTACAAGACACCCCCCGCTCATTTTTGGTAATAGAGTTCATTGTCAAATGGTTTTAGTTCAGGCGTTTACTCTTGACTTACATGGTGTTGCCAAGCTATGCACTCGAACGTCTTTTATCACAATCCAGTCCCTCCCTCCCCCCTTCCCTCCTCACCCCACTTTTCTGTCCTCCCCATCTCCAGCCCCCCACTTTCCTATCTATGGGGGATAGCGGACGTTCGATTGCGTAGATTAGTCCTGCTGACTCATGCGAAGTTTTCTTCAAAATTCATGAGTAAAAGCCTTAACTAACACTATTTGACAATGCACTATATTACCAAAAATCTTCTTCTTCTTCTTCTTCTTCTTATTATTATTATTATTATTATTATTATTTTATTATTATTATTATTAGTTTGAAAGATATTTGAGAAAATATCAGAAACGGACAGTCGATGAGAGACTGGAAAACAAGAACGCTCATTCCAACGGTGGGAAAATAAAATCCACTGACACTGACGGACGCCCACCCCTCCCTCCCCCCGACACCTAAACGCCCCAGGAAAACTAGGGAAAATTAAATGGCGTGAGGAAGGAAGCAGAGAGAGAGTTATGACGAAAATATACGCGGAGGAAAAATAACGCGAGCGAGGAGGAAGCTGGAAGCATTAGCCCCAGATGTATGCAGGAAGGGCTAAATCCTGCAGGAATGTATCAAGGAGACGTACGTAGGAGAGGACAAACATCCTGCTGGGAGAAGGATGGGCAGAGAGGATCCTTTAATTGGGCAGAGAGAGAGAGAGAGAGAGAGAGAGAGAGAGAGAGAGAGAGAGAGAGAGAGAGAGAGAGAGAGTGGAAAGTTCATTTTCGAAAGTCATTTCTACAGAAACCCTCTTGACTGGAGAGAGAGAGAGAGAGAGAGAGAGAGAGAGAGAGAGAGAGAGAGAGAGAGAGAGAGAGAGAGAGCAATTACAGAACTCTCGAGAGTACTGTCTAAAGAAATACCTGTAGAAAAAATATGGTTATTTATCAGAGAAAAAACATTTCTTGCAAGCCTAAGGCTGGATATACAAATTGATAAGCAATTAAACTCTATTTTATTTGATAAATAAAAGAACTATGTAACAGTCAGGTTTAAATGGCGTGGTCTCGCGAAGAAGAAGAAGAAGAAGAAGAAGAAGAAGAAAAAAGAAGAAGAAGAAGAAGAAGAAAGGTCAGTTATGCTGGAAAACCCGAACAGTAGCTACAATATCTGTCACGACTTTGAATAATGTTTCCCTCTCTCTCTCAATCACTCACTCTTGTCCATGGCTCTGTTATATCCCAGCGAGGAAGAAGAAGAAGAAGAAGAAGAAGAAGAAGAAGAAGAAGAAGAAGAAGAAGAAGAAGAAAAAGAAAAATAAAGCTGGTTAAACATAACCTGACAAACCAAAACAGTACCTACGACAATAACTGTTAAACCTTTGAATAAAATTTCCCCCTCTCTCTCAGTTACTCACACTTGTTCCTGGTTCTGCTCTATCCCAGCGAAGAAGAAGAAGAAGAAGAAGAAGAAGAAGAAGAAGAAGAAGGAAGAAGACGCCCACAGAGGAAATGGCTGGCCAGAAAGAGGAAGGGAATCTAATGAAAGACAATAACCGGGGAACTGGGAGAGAAAGTAAATGAATTATTGGTAACTGGACACGGCGAGGGGTAGCGGGAAGAGAGATAGGGAAGGAGAGAAAGAGAGAAAGAGGAATTACGTCGTGGAGAGACAAAGCAAGAAAACAGATAATGGCAGAAGGGGGAAGAGAATTGTCCAGATACACGGAGAGGAGAATTACCATCGCATTCGCCAAGGGAGAGCGAGTGTCATTAGCTTTGTACACCCACGACAGAAGCGGTAATTAATACAGGAATTTTGGGACGATTGGACCTGTATTCTTTCAGATGTGCGCCTGAAATCCTTGCTGAAGCTGAGATGAGAAATGTAATGTATATCTGTTTTGCCTGAAATCACTGCTGATGTTCAGATTAATACAATGCGTAAATACATAGCTTTCTTCTCGAAATAACAGCAGAAACTTGAGACGGAATACATTTGTAGAATAAGTTAGGACACGCTGAGATTCTACATCAAAATAGAGTCAGGGATTCAATATTCTTTCTGTATTTCGAAAATATTTAGACGTTTTTGTTTTAGTTTATCAAAGCCTGAATTCTTTAGTTGCATGAGAAATTAGATACAAATATGATTTGAGTGATAGATACTTAGTGGATGTTATTAATCATAATAATGGTGTACTTTGATATCTATAAACAATATTGTTACTCAAATATTCTCTCTCTCTCTCTCTCTCTCTCTCTCTCTCTCTCTCTCTCTCTCTCTCTCTCTCTCTCAACCAAATCTTTGAAATTACCATTTTATACATCTGTCACATTTCAATATATTTAAAAATAATAACAGTTTTCACACAGTATCTTAAGCAATGTCGAAATATTTTGAATTTCTTTCCCTAGTACTGGTAATATTTTACTACTAGTTTTTTTTGCCTTATATTTTGTTGAATAGCATTCTTATACATTTTTCTGAATCTTTCTCCATCACGGAGTTTTATTTCTATATTTTTATTCTATACATACAAAAGTAATGCTTCTCCCCAAACCCAATACCCACCCACCAGAATGCCCACACAGATCTTTTAGTAATGTTTCTCTCATCCTAAAAATCTAATCTGTCTTCCTCCAGATATTACGACGGTCTTCAAAAAGGGCAAAATTGCCAGCCTTATAGCCATCGAGGGTGGGCATGGCATTAGCAATAGCCTGGGCACGCTACGTATGATGTACGAATTGGGCGTCAGGTACCTCACCCTCACCCACGCCTGCAATACCCCATGGTGAGATGCCATATTTTCTTTTATTATTATTATTATTATTATTATTATTATTATTATTATTATTATTATTTGATAAGTATTGTTAATATAATTATTTATACATTTATTATTATTATTATTATTATTATTATTATTATTATTATTATTTGATAAGTATTGTTCATATAATTATTTATACATTTATTATTATTATTATTATTATTTGATAAGTATTGTTAATATTATTATTTGTAAATTTATTATTATTATTATCATTATTATTATCATTATTTAATAAGATTATTAATATTATTATTTGTAAAATTATTATTATTATTATTATTATTATTATTATTATTATTATTATTATTATTATTATTATTATTATTATTATTATTATTATTATTATATTAATCGAGTGTGAACAAATATTGGTCGAAACGATAAGCCACATTCAGAGAGACGTTACGTACCGTCTAGAGGGTCATTCAAATGCATGTTCATTCTGTATATTCATTTATACATACATACATACATACACACACACACACACACACACACATATATATATATATATATATATATATATATATATATATATATATATATATATATAACTGATTCTAATTAATTACCAAATCTCTTCTTAAGATCTCTGAGAACCTGACAGTCTCATTAATACCAGACAAAGATCACTATGAACTTGAAAGAAGTGTCGACGCACTGACCCTTGATATTGCAACGTCAACTCATCAATCACAGGGGATGATGAACGGGACACGGAGGATAAAGATAGAAAGATAATTATTTTGGGGATTAAAAAGGTCGAGAACTTAATCAAGAAAACAAGATTATGGAAGCTTGTTTATATATATATATATATATATATATATATATATATATATATATATATATATATATATACTGTACATATTTATTTATTTATTTATACATATGTATGTATAAATTAAAAACTCCTAATCCATCCAGCCAACACTTTGTCTCCCATTCTCCCCACATGAACAAACCACCCTTAGGACATTTTTTTTATAATTTCTATAATGATAACGTTTTTGCCTTAATATTCTTATCAGATTTCACATTTTTTCCTTTACCCCAGAATTATGATTTAATATGTACTAAATATTCTTATCAGCTTTCACATTTTTTCCCTTACCCCAGAATTATGATTTAATATGTATAGACAAAATATTAGTGCACATATAATACATATGTTTGTATATATATATATATATAATATATATATATATTATATATATATATATATATATATTATCTATGTATATTTCACATACAGGCTATCAATAACAAGCTAATTATACATAAATAGAAGGGCTATATACTCCAAGGTAATGCACAGAGAAAAAAATTGGAAAATAAGAGGATTTATCCCAATTAGCTCTGGGCAGCCTCTTCCAATGCACTCCAGCCCAGACACCACACTACACTTTAGATCAATAATTCCAGAACAAAGGAGGATGCATGAGATCTGCAATTCCAGAGCCGATTCCTGGAATCTGGAATATGGTGACGTCATCATTTGTTCTGGTGCAAATTGTTGTCAAGGCAATTTTGCCGGTTCTCCAAACTTTCGACAATATGGCTGGTGCGCTCTCTCTCTCTCTCTCTCTCTCTCTCTCTCTCTCTCTCTCTCTCTCTCTCTCTCTCTCTCTCTTTCTCTACTGTATACGTACGCAAACACATACCTTGGTTAAGCGAAGAAGAGAGAGAGAGAGAGAGAGAGAGAGAGAGAGAGAGAGAGAGAGAGAGAGAGCGTGTTCAGCTTTTGAGGAAAATTAAATTAATATTACGCAAGTTAAATCCTTCAGTCAGTCATAAAGCTACAATATATATTTCATTAACCAATTTTTTTTATTATCATTCAACCTGTCATCATTTCAAACAATATGTCTGTTGATACAGAGTCCACTATCTAAGACACTTTTGTATAAATAAATATTCAGACAATAAACTTCAGTAATTAGATTAAGCATCAACAACAAATTCATCAGTATTTTATAAGTGACCCTCTTCTCAATCTAAAATTGACATATGATTAGGATTATATTACATTCTTTTGGAGCTGACGGTAAAATTCGGCAGCTGATATCACAGAGGATGACTGTGATTGGCTGGAGCCCACAACGAGCACCTGCCATTGGCTGTAACGATATCGGTTGCGGAGATTTACTTTCAGCTCCAATTTAAGTTACCACAAGATGTTTCATAGATTTCATTGACTGACAATATAGATCTTTCATTAGCAATAAGATTATTATTATTATTATTATTATTATTATTATTATTATTATTATTATTATTATTATTATTGATTTGTTTTTCAGGGCGACTTCCTCTGTTGTAGAGTCTAAAGGAAATAGCTTAAGTCCTACTGGGCTAACAGATTTTGGGAAGGTATGTGACATAACATATTTATTTCCATATTTTGAATGCCCTTAATAACATCTAATTAATTAACATCCCCAAATAGTCATTTAATCCATTTGTAAATATTCATAGAGAGTAACTCTTGCGTATATTAGTCAGCATTTTTTTATCTTTAATATTTTACTTAATAGATATTGACTGAAAACTTCTTATATCATTTTTTTTTCACCTCTATTTCATGATTCCCAACACATATAAACATCTGCTGTTATTTACAAATATCTGTAGAATTTACAAAAAAAAAAAAAAAATGGTTATTTTTCCTTCAAAGAATTTTTTTATGAATATTTGCAATATCTTTTCACTGGTGGTTTGTAAATACGACTTATGAATAGAAAATATGAATATTAACTAATTTTAAGAACATGCCACTTTTTTCATTCATGAACTCATTCCTCCGTTCCTATTTAATTACCCCTATCAACACCTCATTTATCTTCTCTTCTTAATCCTCTCATTCCATTAGAAACAAGAATGATGCCATATATTATTTATACAAATATAAATCTATCAAACAACACTTCCGTACTTTAGTGTCCCCTCCAATTCTTCTTATATACTTTGGTGCTCGTTTTCTATAGGCTTTTAAAATCTATAAACTGATAAGTATCTTTAAAATAATTCTCAGTCTCCAGCTGTTTATAAATATCCTTTAAGATGTCTTTTTTTATCCTGGTATTTTTTTTTTATTTCTTACTTTAGAATGCAAGAAAAATAAGATTTTATTCATTAATTCTTCATTTCAAATCTCCACAGAAATCAGATGGTCAGTCTCCTTAATATATGGATGAATATTTTGAAATTTTTACAGACACTTCTTGTGTAACCCTTTCTCCTTTTAGTTGAACGGAAAATGACTCTTTGTCCTCTTGACTCTTTGTTAAGAGGAACAGAGGATATATACTCATTCTTCTTAGTATCAATCCCCCTCTTCTTTCATATTTCATTCTGGAACCGTGGACCCATATTAATTTTTCAAATACGTCCTAAGGTCCACGTCCCTCTGATTAGTTTTGGTCAAAACAGTTGGTGCCCAGGTAACTTTGATTGAAGTCTCTCTCTCTCTCTCTCTCTCTCTCTCTCTCTCTCTCTCTCTCTCTCTCTCTCTCTCTCTCTCTCTCTACGGAAAGTTCACGTCCCTCTTTTGAGGAAATGGAGTCAAAAACAGTCAGTCTCCAAATAACTTTGGTCTTTTCTTGATCTCTTAACGTAGACGAAAGAATTCACACTCACTCAATCCTAATCCCCTTTTTCTTCCTCCCATACAGAAAGTACAGTCACTGTCTCTCTCTCTCTCTTCCACCCCCTACAGAAAGTACAGTCACTCTCTCTCTCTTTCTTTCTCCCATACAGAGTCCGCTCACTGACTCACTTCTCTCTCTCTCTCTCTCTCTCTCTCAAAGAAAGTCCACTCACTCCCAAACTCACTCACTCCCTAATCCCCTTTTTCTCCCTCCCATTCAGAAAGTACAATCCCTGATACACTCTCTCTCTCTCTCTCTCTCTCCCACCCCTACAGAAAGTCCACTCACCCCCACACTCACTCACTCCCTAACCCCCCTTCTTCTCCCTCCCCGCAGAAAGTGGTGCAGGAGATGAACCGCCTGGGGATGATGGTCGACCTCTCCCACGTCTCGACGCAGACGATGCGAGACACTCTGGAGGCCACCAAAGCTCCCATCATCTTCTCCCACTCGTCTGCCAGAGCCCTTTGTGATAATCCCCGCAACGTGCCAGACGATGTCCTCAAACAAGTGGTAAGGACTTTTTAAAGGACCCCCTCAGGGCATCTAAAGTCAGACACTTGATAAAATAATCTGCATGTTAGGCAACTGCCTTAGGTACAGTGGTACTTAGGTTTCAACTTCTTTTATGACTTGTGTGGTTCGGTTGGTAGCGGCCTTTGCCTTTCGGTGTCCTCAAACAAGTGGTAAGGACTTTTTAAAGGATCCCTCTAAGGTCAGACACTTGATAAAATGGTTTCCATGCCAGGCAGTTAGCCTGCCCAGGTGAAAGCCTTAGGTACAGTGGTACTTAGGTTCCAACTTCTTTTATGAGTTGTGTGGTTTAGTTGGCAGCGCCCTTTGCCTTTCAATGTCCTCAAACAAGTAAGAAGGGCTTTTAAAGGACCCCCTCTATACTAATCTAAGGTCAGACACTGATAAAATAGTTTGTATGCTAGGCAGTTGCCTTAGGTGCAGTGGTACTTAGGATCAAACTTCTCTTATGACTTGTGTGGTTCAGTTGGCAGTGCCCTTGCCTTTCGACTGAAAGACCCGGGTTCAAGTCCGATGTGAGTCAGTAATTTACCCCTCGATGACTACCCGCCTTTCTTCTGTGTTCCATTAAGAGTCCCAATTTTCCTAAGCATGGAATTAGGGCAGGCTATTATGAAAGGTATGGGGCTAGCGACTTCATGACAAAAACTTGATGAAAACCAGAAGTGTTGTAGAGTGGTATTTCTTCTGGATCTGACCTTCACTAAGGGCAAAATGCTTATAATCAGGTGATTATCATGACCTCGTTCTGATACCCCGGACCCGAGATCGAATCTCGGCCGGGCATCAGAATATCTTCATTTTTTCTCAATTTGGATCTGGGCTTAGTAGTGGCAAGTGTTTCCAAAATGTGAAGAAATCGAGGAGTTAAGAGGGAATTGAGGTTGACAAAAGTTACATACACACACAAATATATGTATATACATTCATATATGTAAATGTATATATATAAAAATATACTGCATATACATACATATATACATACATATATATACTGAGGGGAAAATACAATAGAATATATTACATAACACAAGCTAATAAAGAAAAATAAAAAAAAAAAAAAAGTCCAATTAAAACTTAATAATGATATTCAAACGCCCATTTAGACTTCCATTCCTCCCAGATTGCGAGTCTGGAGACGCCCATAAGAAAAGTTATGAAAATCTTCCAGCCCCTTCAGCGCCCTTAAGGGACCGCTTCCCATTCCGAGTCTGGAAGGGTCTGGAACTGTTTCTTCCAGAGTTTGGCCTCCTGGAACTGCCAGGAGTAACTTTTGTGGGTGTGGCGGGGGTGGGAGGGGATGGGGCTTTCCAGGTGTAGGGGTTTGAAAAGGTGTCTTCCGGAATTGGCCAATAGTTAGGAGGCGAGAAATGGGTCCTTTTTAGAGTTCTTTAAATGAAAGCTATTATAGAGATGGCTATTTGTCCGCCCGTCCGCCCTCAGATCTTAAAAACTACTGAGGCTAGAGGGCTGCAAATTGGTATGTCGATCATCCACCCTCCAGTCATCAAACATACCAAATTGCAGCCCTCTAGCCTCTGTAGTTTTAATTTTATTTAAGGTTAAATTTAGCCATAATCATGCTTCTGGCAACGATATAGGATAAACCACCACCTGGCCGTGGTTAAAGTCTCATGGGCCGCGGCTCATAAAGCATTATACCGAGACCGCCGAAAGATAAATCTTTTTCGGTGGCCTTGATTATACGCTGTAGCGGCTGTACAGAAAACTCGATTGCGCCGAAGAAACTCCGGGGCATTTTTTACTTGTTTATTGAAGGGTAAAATTTTATTTCATCTATTATCTTCAAATGGTATCGTATTATTTATGATTAATCTGAATGGTCGAAATGGTTCACATTTTTTATTGTTTTAAACAGTCACTAATATAGTTTAAATAGTCTCCATTTTTCATTGAAGGGTATAATTATATTTTACCCATTATCTACAAATCTCATTCGTCATTTGTATCTTACGACAGTCCTCACTTCACAAAGTTTACCTTATTAAGTATCACAAAAAACACTGAAAATTGTCCTACTGGGCGAAATAAACAAACAAGGCAATCAACCAGTAAGGAAAGAAATAAGCAAATGAAAAGAGACTACAATCTCGAACTCAACAAATTTTTTTTGGGGGGGGCCAACAATAGCGTCACAAGTCACCAACTTTATATCTTTGCTTTGCCAGGCCTTTGCCCTTTGATATTTTCTCCACTCTCTCTCTCTCTCTCTCTCTCTCTCTTTAACACCAATTTATCTGTGTTTTTTTACAGATTTTATAAGTCCAAGACTTAGCATTTTCGGCTACGAAAGCCCACAAACAGAGCCCTCTCTCTCTCTCTCTCTCTCTCTCTCTCTCTCTCTCTCTCTCTCTCTCTCTCTCTCTCTCTCTCTCTTTGCCCTCTTAATAACAGCCGAGAGAACGCCGGGTGGGCCATAAAAAATTGGGAAAGCAAACTCCCAGAGTTCCATGCAGGAGACAGCGAGTGTCAAGCGGAGGCCAAATTAATAACGGGGGCGTCATAACTTCACACAAAATATTAGGAGACGGAGTCTCCACAAGACAAGAAGAGAACAGATAAAAGGAAATAGATAAAACGCAACAAATAAAGAAGGGGAATAGATACGGAAATTATGGAAGGCAGGAATGGGAGGTCGAGATAAGGGAACGAAAATAAAATTTAGTTTCGACTAAAATTTTCTAATTTGTTTTACGTGCCAAAATGTCGTTGTTATTATTATTATTATTATTATTATTATTATTATTATTATTATTATTATTATTATTATTATTATCGACCACTGAAATCAGATATTTGACCCCTGACCGCAACTGAGAGGTCAATGAAACTGACTTTATTTTCATAAACACTAAATAGTCCATCTTAGTAGTGAAACACGCATATTTTTCCTGAACATGATTAGTGAAAGCCGTCGAGATTCACTGGACGTTTTTCGGAGGGAATGGTTACAATTCAAACTACAACTGGTGTTAAATTCTCTCAAAATTCCAATATAATACTTTCAATCTAACATTATACGTTAATATTACCGATTATCCACTCGTTTTATAGACAAATTCCCCACCAAGAACCCAGGAAAGACGGTAATTACCATCCTCATCAAGGTACTCGGGATACTTTTAATTTCAACTTGCAAAACTCCACCCATCGATCTTGAGGTTATATCTTCCTTAATGACTGGACTTATCGAAAGTTCCAGCAGGTCTGAAAAATTTACTAGCAATATATTATGCAGATTTTGCCATAAGTATTCAGCCTCCAGACTTGCATTTCAGAGGGTAATCTATTCTGTCATTCTATATACATATATACATATATATATATATATATATATATATATATATATATATATATATGTGTGTGTGTGTGTGTGTGTGTGTGTGTGTGTGTGTGTTGTGTGTTGTGTGTGTGGTAGGTGTGTGTGTGTGTTTGTGTGTGTGTGTGCATAAACAAAAGCGTGCCTGCGGGCACCCACGAATTCATCTATAATCGCCTCATCAATCAGCCGAATACTAAACATTTCCATTTCCGAATCTTGACAAATAAATAACACAAACAAAAAACAAATTAACAAATAAACCAAGGAATAAACAAACCTCCCCAAATACCGAACAGGAAGCAGAGAACACCACACAACAAAGAAAGAGAAATTAAGAAAATGAAAAAAAAAAAAACACAAAACAGGACGAGATGAGTAGGAGAGGGAAGTAAGTGATAGCCCTTGTGAACAGCGTGACACCCAACATCCTGCCTTTTTAACAGCTGCTGCTGCTGCTGTTGCTGTTGCTGTTGCTGTTGCTGCTGCCGCCCTGGGCGCAGGAAGAGGATCAGGTGTGAGGGCGTGTTGCGAGGGAGAGGAGGAGGTGTTAGGAGGAGGGGTTGGGGTAGTGAAAGGGAGATGGAGAGAGAGAGAATGAGTAGGTATGAGAAGGAGGGGATTGAAGTGTGATAGTGTGAGGAAGAGTATGAAGTATGAAGATGATGTAGAGAGAGAGAGAGAGAGAGAGAGAGAGAGAGAGAGAGAGAGAGAGAGAGAGAGAGAGAGAGAGGTCCTCACTCACATTCCAACCAACAGGAGAGAGAGAGAGAGAGAGAGAGAGAGAGAGAGAGAGAGAGAGAGAGAGAAGTCCTCACATTCCAACCAACAGAGAGAGAGAGAGAGAGAGAGAGAGAGAGAGAGAGAGAGAGAGAGAGAGAGAGAGAGAGAAGGTCCTCATATTCCACCCCACAGGCGAGAGAAAAGTGATAAAGTTAGGAAGAAATGAGAGAGAGAGAGAGACCCTCACAAACACACACACACACACACACACACATAAACAACACATCGGCGACAGAGCCCCAAGTATAATGCCTGAAAGTACCACACCATTTGTTTTCACGCTTAGCTGGCCAGGCCTGACAGCACCTCCCCCTCCCCCTCCACTTACCCCCTCCCAACCCCCCACAACCTCCCACAACCTCCCACGACCCCACCTCCAACCCAAGGGTCCTTCATTTCCCTGGAAACTTTTGGCTCTCGAAAGTGAAAGAATTCTTGCCAGATTTTTTTTCTACGTCAAAATAGGACAAACTTTTGGGCCACTGAAATTCTGATATTTAAAAAATTAAGAAAATGAAGGTTTTTTTAAATGTGGATATTTAAACTTTACAAATTATATATTGGAAATAGAAGTGAATATTTAAACATTGCAAATTATATATTGGAAATAGAAAATTTTTGTGATAACAGATAATAGATTGTGATTATTTATGTATTGCACATTATATATTGGTAATTGAACATTTTTTGATAACAGATATATATATATATTTGAAAATCTTACTTCTTAAATGATGCATATTTTGTATGTAAATGACGTTTATACCTCAAATAGCAATGCAAATTGAATTTTATAAACGATGGGGAATTTGATGAAAGGAAATTTATATTTTCCAGCATCAGAATCATAGACATTTTTCACATTTACAATGGAAGTGGGCTCGCAGCTTCATCCCTTGACAACAGAGTAAATATATATATATATATATATATATATATATATATATATATATATATATATATATATATATATATATATATATATATATATATATATATATATATATATATAGATCAAATCTAAGGAAGCCCACAGAAACTGCAAAATGTGGAAAATAAAGGCTATATTTCAGAGACCAAACTGTCTCTCTCCTCAGGCAAATAGTGAATGAGAAATTGAGATATATACGAATACATATATATATATATATATATATATATATATATATATATATATATATATATATATATATATATATATATATATATATGTCTGTGTGTTTTATTTGATCTCAAATTCCAAAATCTTTTATATCTGTGTATTTTCTAAATTTGAAGAGAAAGGTCAATCCTTTCACTATTGCCTGGTTTCTAGTCAACAGATTAACTGTTGTCTTTGAAGAGACTTTAATTATTTTGTCCATCACAGGAACAGAATAACATTTCATTTTCCTCTTCTTTCAGAAACTTAATCGAGGTATTGTCATGGTGAGCTTCTTCGCTGACCATATCAGTTGTTCCGACCAAGCTAATGTGTCTAATGTTGCAGGTAAGCAATTGCAGAGCTTTCAAAAAGAAAAAAAATACTGTCTAAAATCAACACCAAAAGTAGACCCTAATTTTGGGGATTTTTCCTAGATAGTGACCCCCAAAGGTTTTATAACCCGGTATGTATCCACCTTTGCGGCGTGTTTAGCACAAGCCCGTTGGAGACTACCTTAAAAACATAAACAAAAGACTGTGCATATCATAAAGATAATGACCCCCAAGAAATATTAGTCCTAGATAATGACCCCCAAAAACCCTTTGGGGTCACTATCTAGGAAAGATCCATTTTTTGTAACGCGTGGTTGGTTTTACACAGCACACTTGAAATCTAGCGATTAAGGACAAAATATTGGAACTTTCTCAATTCTTTGAAGGTACCTTCTTGTCCTCCTAAAAATAGGTAAATAAATGTTTTGGATATGAAAACCACGACCTGAGATGTAATGGTTAGATTAAAGACAAGATACTGGAACTGTGACTCAATTCTTTGAAGGTATCTTCTTGTCCTTCTAAAAATAGGTAAACAATAAATGGTTTGAATATAGAAATATCAGCACACCTCAGATGTAATGGCACAGTGGTTCCCAAGCTTTTTTTGGCCCACGAACCCTTTCACCATATGTCAGAATGTCATCCCCCCCCCCCTTTCCAAAATTGTCTGCCTCAAAAGAAGCATTCCAAAAAATATGCAACAAAATACTGACACAAACACACAAGCTATCGGTGAGAAAGCCCAGAGGGACTTCTCAGTAGTGCGGACCGATGCAAACTGTTTTGTGTGGTCCTAGAGCCAGTTTGAGCCTGCCAATCTGTGGTCACAATTCCCCCTTGGTTGAGAACCACTGAGTTTGATCATACAAAAGTTATTGGAACAGCGATTTAAATCCTTGAAGATATGTTCTTGTCCTTCTAAAACAAAGAGGTAAATTTTAAATGTCTGCAATAAGAAAATATTAACTTACCTGAGACGCAATGATGAGATTGTACAAAAGATCCTGGAACAGCGGTTCAGTTCCTTGAAGGTATCCTCTTATCCTTCTGAAAAAAAAAGGAAAGTTTTGAATACATCTCCTTTTAGTAAGAAAGAAAACGGGACTTTGCTAAGAATAACAAAATATCAAATAATATATTTCGAGTACTTAGAGGAGTACCTATTAACTGGACTACCTGTAGGGACAAATGTTTCAAGCATATATCTTTTCAAGCACCTCACTGAAGGCGCCCTGTGGTTCTCAAACTGGGGGTAGTTACCCCCGGGGGGGGGTTAATTAAGCCGTTCCTTGGGGGTTACGAGGTACTTTCTAAAAGTCATAGTTCTTTGGAGTAAAATTCTTCTACAGACCATCGCACTGATATTTTAGCAAGGACAAACAATGTCACGTTTCCCATTAATAATGCAATAATGTTTTTATTTTATAATAATTACCAAAGAAATAATGCTTCAATACCAATTTGTAATAAGATGAAAAAGCTTTAATTTTAATTTTCTGTCAGAGGAATAATGTCTAAAACCAAAACTCTTTATTTCTTAAGACTTGACTAAAAGTAAAATGAATTTCTTACATATAAAATGCATCAGAAATTAAGTATTCCAATATTCCTCTTTCCTGTATATTATAACTTCACATAACTGAAGAGGCATGGGGCAAGGGTCATAGTGATCTATCACACCACTGCCCCCGGGGGGTTACAGTACCAAAAATAATTTGAGAAACCATTGCTGTACATCATCACATCTTTCTCGTGTCCCATTTCAGAGCACATCAATTATATACGCCAGGTGGCCGGTATTGACCACGTGGGCATAGGAGCAGATTTTGACGGCATCAACAAGTAAGTGGACTAAAAGTACCCTTCAATAATGAGATGCAAAATGTCGAGAGTAATTTTGTTTTCAATAAGAGACAAAATGTCAGAAATATTTTTGCTTATAGTGAGTCTTGGTCTAAGGGCTCTTCTTAAAGTACAGATTCTATGCAAATCAATTTTATAGGTTGTATGAGAAAGGAAATCTAAGATTTACTACAATCTATATAATATATACAGCATTAGTCAGTCTGTCACTGTTATGAAAATTGCACCAACATCCACTTTGCTTCTTAGTGGTACCTCGTTTTGAATTTTAATAACTGATGCACAATTCTCAGATGGATTAAAAAGAGTTTTCATGCACGAGAAAGCACTCATTGGCTCTCCATAAATAGAGATACTCAAGCACAAAAAGTATATAGATTGTATTGCTTCCTATGCACAAACACTGATAACAAACAATGATAGGTAAACATCGTATTTACTCTATAAGTTGAATGCTAATAGTTTCATACTTACGATCAATTATTTCAATCCACAACTGAATTGTCCTAATAATTAAATTGACAGAAAATTCTAAAATGAATTAAAGAACAGAAAGGAAGTTCTATTCACACCTATAAGCATAACTACATATTTCTAAATAGTCATACCAGAGTTTCTAAAGCTGTATATTGTTACCTGACGTTTCTGGGCCAAAACGCTGTTCGTTTTAATTTTCAAAGTGAATAAAATACATTTTTAGATCAATTAATAACACTGAAAAACCTAAGTATTTTTTAAAGATCTAACAAACGAATGTTTTACTTGTTATTGCTATATGACTTTCAGAAAATAAAACATGAAATATAAAAAAAAAATTATAGAATATAAATGATTAGATGTTAAATATAGAGTATGTATTGATAATGTTTTCCAAATATTAGATAAAAAACAAAAATCATGCAAAAATGTCAATTCCAGGAATTAACTAAAATACTGACGATTTATGTAAATCATTTCTACCTTCAAAACGTCATAAACAAAAAGATAAATATATAAATAAACCCTGCATTCGATGAAAACTTAAATTTTATTTCTTAGGCAATATATTTTCCATAACCAACATATGGGAAAACTGTCTGAGCATTTGTTCAAAATCATCTTGGATAAATATATTAAAAAGGTATTATTTACAGGGACATAAAGATATTATTTACAGGGACAATACAGATATTACTTACATGCAAAAAATAAATTATAATTAGTGATGAAATCAGGATAATTGTCTTGAGTAAAAACGGGGTATTGAAATGTATTTTTCAATAAATATGGCAGTTAAAATATGGACATACATCTTTTTTTTTTAATTTATGTAAGCAAACGTTTGCATACAGGACGAACTTAAAAATATTAATAAGGTGTTTTGATGTTTATCTACTTAAACACACAGTTTTCTCTTAATGCCATGTTGGTATACAGTATATTGTTTTACTCTGAATATTCAGTGTTCTTACATTAACCTGAATATCAATAATTTCATCATTTGAGAGTCTGGGAAACCACTCCCCTAAAATAATCAATATAAAACCTTTCACTGCAAGTCATAACAGATATAATAACAATCCCAAACCTCCGATATTCTTCGTAGATTTTTATGTATTCTACCAAAAAATAAATCCTATCTCCTAGCCCAAGGCGACTATCGAGGAAGACGCCTGTATTCCTCCAAGATTTCAGAATACTTTGGCCCCCAGAAATCCTCTTTCCCTAATCTTCTTTGCTCGCGTCGCCTGTTTTTCTACTTCGCCTGCTTCTTCTTTCTTCTTTTTTCCCCGTGTAGGACGCCTGATGGTCTCGAGGACGTAAGCAAATACCCGGTGCTTTTAGCAGAGTTGCTAAGAGACCCCGGCTGGACCGTCGAAGATATTAGGAAATTGGTGGGCGGGAATATCATCAGAGTGTTCTCGGAAGTCGAGAGGGTAAGTTACGCCTCGGTTTTTCCTTTTTTTTTCTGAAATGTAGAGAGAGGGCGTGTGGCTTTGGCCCTCTCAGAGACGGGAGTTTACAGAAAAGCCTTTTTTCAGTTTACAGGTTTTTTTCTGTGAGTGTTTTCTGAAGTGTAAAGGGTCTGTGTCACTGGCCTCTCAGGGAAGGGAGCTTAAAAATTCTTTTTTTTTTTAGTTTCCTTAAGTCTAAAGGTGTGTTGTCATTAGCTTCTAGGGGTCGGGAGCCTACAAAAAAAAGCTTTTTTTTCAATTTCCTCAAGTGTAAAGGTGTGTTATTGGCCCTCTCTGGGACGGGAGCTTACAGAAACGCTTTCCTTTTTAGTGTTTCCTCAAGTGCAAAGGGCATGTGGCATTAGCCTATAAAGGCAGGGAACTTACAGAAAAACTTTTTTTTTAGTTTCCTCAAGTGTAATGGCATGTTATTGGCCCTCTCAGGGACGGGAGCTTACAAAAAAAAAACTTTTTTCGGTGTTTTCTGAAGCGTAAAGGGTGTGTGTTTCATTGGCATCTCAGGGACGGGAGCTTCCAGTTTTTTTTATTTTTTGTTTCCTCAAATGCAAAGGGCATGTGACATTAGCTTCTAGGGGCCGGGAACTTGCAGAGAAGCCTTTTTTCAGTGTTTCCAGATGTCCAAAGGGCATGTGTCATTAGCCTCAAAGGGCCGGGAACTTACAGAAAAGCTTATATTTACAGTGTTCCCTGAAGTTCAAAGGGTATGTGTCTTTAGCCTATTAGGACCGGACACTTACAGAGAAGGCTTGGAGATTGTTTATGTTTTCTTAAGTCCGAAGGGTAAGTATTGTTAGCTTCTCAGGGCCGGGAAATTACAGGGAAGCCTTTCCGTGACCGTTCATGTCTTCTGAAGTGTAAAGGGCGTATATCATTTGCCTATCAGTGCCGGGAACTTAGAGAGAAGCCTGTGAGATCGTTCATGTTTTCTGAAGAATGTCCACCATTTTTGTAGGTTCCCTTTTTGCAGGTATATGAAATGATGTCCTATTTTCATAGAATCACTAGTTACTCTTGATTTGGAGGGTTCCTCTCTTCCTAGGCTCGAAATCATCTTAATTTTCAATCAAATCCCACGTCTTCTCTTGTTGTAGGTATGAAATGACTTCTTCAAGTTTCCACCTAGTTACCTGTCGTCCGTTTTTTTTTTTTTTTTTAGAAAGTTCCAATTTGTACAGATGTATGAAATGATGTCATATTCCCATAGAACCACCTGTTCCCCTGTCTTGGAAAGCTTCCCCTTGTCAAGTTTCACTCAAATCCCACGTTCTCTGTCTTGGAAGGGTTGGTTCCCCTTTTTGTGGGTACTAAATGATGTCAAGTTTCAGTCAAATCCCACGTTCTTTGTCTTGGAAGGGTTGGTTCCCCTTTTTGAAGGTACGAAATGATCTCAAGTTTCACTCAAACCTCATGCTCCCCTTTTGTTGTAGGTACGAAATGACATCAAGTTTCCCCCGAATCACCTCCTCTCCTTTTTCCGCAGGTACGAGACGACTTGCTGGCCAAGGGAGTTGAGCCCGTGGAGGAAGAGATTCACCCGGAATACCTTCGAGGCAAAACCAACTGCACTTATTTCTTCGACTAAGTCTCACCAACTGCAGGACGACCTCCGGGGTCTTTCTGTCGACTGCAGGACGACCTCCGGGGTCTTTCTGTCGACTGCAGGACGACCTCCGGGGTCTTTCTGTCGACTGCAGGACGACCTCCGGGGTCTTTCTGTCGACTGCAGGACGACCTCTGGGGTCTTTCTGTCAACAATCTCCGCCAAAAAAACAAAGACGATCCAATCTTCATGATGATGATGATGACGACAATTCGGTGCTACACATTGTGCCAAAGATAATACAGTTATGTAATGGAACTTTTCAGATTTTTTATTGTTGAATTTTCTCAAAGCAAAACAAGAAGAAGAAGAAGAGAGGAGGGGGACTCGCCTGTCTTTGTCGCAGCAGTCTCTCTCTCTCTCTCCTTGAGGGAGGAGCCTCAGGGAACGAGGAGGCGTCTGTCGAACGCTGTCACTCACAGACACAGACATAGACAGACGTCATCAGCTGACGATGACGGAGAGACTGATGATGATTCTGTACCAAATCAACCCGGAAGTTTATTTTGCATCAAAACCGGATTTGTAATGAACTCGACTTATATATATACATTCGCGGTTGTTAGTGAGTGAAGTGTCTGCGCTACGTCACCGAACCAGTGACTCAGAAGAAGAAGAAGAAGTAGAAAAGTTTGATTCCTTCGTTTTTAGAGCTTTGAAACTCGTCTCAAACAAACAAAAACTGAGGTGAAATCTGAGCTCACTCCGTGAAGCTCCGAAAATACCTAACGCACACAAACTTTGCTCATGTTTTGTAAAAGTAACCTATTAAGTAACTTATTTCCGTTGGTTTTGTGAATGCACAAGGAATCGAACAAGTGTACCAGACTGTCTTGTTTTCCATTTTTTTCTATTTTACTACTCTGGAATCCCAAGCATTCCAGCCGCGCGATTCCCGATTCCTGGCAGTGTCTGGATCAACTCTGGAATCGGAGGAACACTGCTTGTAGAGAGACCTACTCATTGATAAGAGAGAGAGAGAGAGAGAAAGAGAGCGTGAGAGAGAGAGAAAGAAAGAAGAGAGAGAGAGAGAGAAAGAGAATAATTGTGTCTGTTTTTAAGAGAACATAGTGTACATATGTGCATAATCAACCTGAAATATATTTGGAACATTATGGAAAGACCAAGTAGATTCTCCTCGACCCGTAGGGACACGTCTTCTACGAAGCAGAAGGCCGCCGCCCTTAGACGCCTGAAGAATATCCTGCAGGAAGCCCGTGGTGGGAGGTCTCCTACGGGAGTCCTGCGGGAGAGGTAACTGACGCGCGGTCCTCCTTAGTGCCAACGTATTTTTTGACTTTTCATAGATGCCTTTAGAATGGCCACCCCAAGGTAAAACCCAACAGACATCAATATTTTATTAAGACTTTGAAAACTAACGTCGACAGATTATTATTATTATTATTATTAAGATTTGGTGTAATAAAGAAATATGATTGCCAACACGCCATCAACTATTTGTAAGGGAATCTAACCTAACGATATTGTTTTTTTATTAATATTTGTAACATTTCAGTCACCTGGAAGAAAGGACATTTTGATTCGAATTCCTTGCCAAACATTTTGTGAGATTTTTTTTTTTTTTTTTGTGACAAATATTCTCTTTTTTTGAGAAACATTGTGGAACCTCCGGAAAATATTTTCCTCAAATGTTTTTATTTATTGGAATTAGGGCCTAGGAGTAAGATTGACATAACAGATGGAGCAATATTACACTCGTTACTTTCTTTCCAAGAGGAATATTCGTGGATCAGCCACGTAATTACAAAAGGTAATTACGAAGATTTGAGTGTTTTTTTAAACTGAAATGACAGCTGACCACACCCGCCTTCGCTTAGCGACTACTGCTGGTCAGTTGGACTTAAGAGAAGGGGGAAAATTTTATTTACACTGGCCCGTTCATTCTTGAGCAATTTCACGAAACGTACATCCATTAATCCATTCTTCAGTTAAGTGTACGAATAGAATTACAACATCTAGGTTGCGTGATGAGGAAGATCACTCAAAATTCCGATCAGTTGAAGTTGAAAAAGCAATTCAGTCTCACGGATTCGTGGGGCCATATATAGCCTACACCTTCCCTAACCTGCTGGTGCTGGGAGAAGGGAACTCACAAGACCAGCAGTTTTCTTCATTTTTCTTCCTTTTTTCTTCCTTGTGGCAAACCTCGGTTGCTTGTGCAAGCAGGAATGTGAACGGACACTGACAAGCGCCTGTGTGCGAGTCTTTATTTGCCTAAAAACAAGAAAAATATGCCGAAACCGATCGCCAAAGTCTTGCCGTGTGGCTCGAGAAGAAGAAGCTTTGTTTTGGTTGCGTTCAGACGATTCGTAGAGGAGCTGCGTTCATTATGGCGATCCAAACCGAGCGTTCGTCAGGTCAGAGAACCGTTCTGTGCGAACTGGTTTATTTATATACATATATATATATAGAAGCTCTGCACTTACAATTCTACGGAATACTTTATTTTAAAGAGGTTGCTACGCGTAGTAACACCCGACCAGAGCACAGCACAAGACAAAAAAAACTCGCTCGCAGAAAACTGTTTTCGAACGCGGTCGCCACCGAACGAGTCGGCGCACGCGCACTGACGGCCGCTCCGACCCATAATGGACGCGACCCGCCAACTGCTCTTATTTTACTTTCGACTTTCGAATTAGAAGTGAAAGAGACACGTTGCGGCTTTAGTGGGTCTCAGAGGGGGAAGAGGCCCACGGAAGCGCCCCCTCCTCTTTCTACATTTAGGGAAACGACAGAGAAAAGGTCAACGATCAATCATTTCAGTCGGCGAAGACTTGCGGGGTATGGAAGGTTCACGCTAATGAGATTTTATCTGATTTATTCACTTATCTTTTTGTCTCGCCACAATGCTTCAGCTGGGATTCGTTTGACGGAAGTATTTGTTTAGCTAACGTTCTATCATTTGCAACGGGGAAATCAATTTAAGCACGAGATGGCACGGAAATAAAGCGTTTGATACATCAGTAGAACCTTGTTCTCTGTAAATGCAAAACTAGGCCTACAAGATCCTGAAAACAGAACCTATCATTGGATTTAACCAAAATTTAAGCTTTCAAAATCAAACACAAAATGTGTTTCGGTGTAAGGAATGTTAACTCACCCATATCATAAACTTCATGACGAAAAGAAGAATTTAAAAACAATTTAAACTTGATCCCAGGAAATTTTTTTGTATTACCAACAGCCTAAGCAAAATGAATAGTTAATTTCATACGCCTAAGTCACTGAGAGGAACATACAATTTTTTTAATAACTTTGGCGACTGTAAAACTGTTTAACTAACCTCTCTTGAAAGATTTCTCTAAAATTTTATTAAGTGACCGGTTGAATGACATATACTAATTCAGATATGTATATATAAACTATATATATATATATATATATATATATATATATATATATATATATATATATATATATATATATATATACACATATTTGAAGGTATACACTTTGCAATAAGAACGGCATTCGAAAACTCACAGGGACAGAAATAAAAATGAAAATTTAAAAAACACAGGAAGATTAACGCGCCCATAAGTCATTTCATACGAAAAAACCAATCGAGAATTCGCAAGAACATTGGCTTATAGCAATCCTTTTCAGGCGTCGCGTGCACTCAAGAAGGTTAGGAGATTTTTTGCAAGCTTTTTATACCTATAAATAAGATCTTAGTAATGTTTCTCTTTCGTTTGAACTTTGTCGATAAGTCGGTGAAATTCTAAATCCTTGGACAATCATGTGCAATCGCAACAAGACCTCGGCACTTACTGTGTTATTTCTGTTTATATATACATAATATACATGTATATGTACACCTTTAGGTGTGTGAATGTATGCGTGTATGTTTCAGTGTATCTGTGTACCAAGTACGTATGAAATGAACATTCTCTATATCTTATTTTTATATATATATTTTTAGTTAAAAGTATTAGCAGCAAGATGCCTATTTTAAATGTAGGCCTATTTCCAACATAGGCCTATGTTCATTTGCCTTGTGGACTCGAGACTGAAAGGGAGATTTCACTTAGTATCTTTGGGAGAGCCGATTTTCCATGATTTTCCTGGAAGAGGGGTCAATTCTCAACCGCCTGTCATTTTCTCTTTAAAAGCAAAGTGACCCAAGTTTGTATATTTCGAAAAAAAAAAAAACGCCATTTTTGGGCAACAAGAAAAATACATCGACGAAAAGATACTCACCTCTGTTCCAATATTTCCTAGACGCAGCAGATCATTTTCCAGTTGATGCCTGCGATTGGCAATCTTCTGAAAGACTCAGGGAGAACTGCCGTAGGTGATCGCCGGGAAGATTGCTCGTGGAAGACTACCTTTGGTTTATTTCACTTTCCTGAATCTTGCTTTCTTTAAGGAAAGGACTGTTAACCCGGACTGCGCATGCTCCAGTCTCCTGTACAAGTGTAAAAGAATTTTATGCACATTATAGGCTAACAGCACAAGATGTTGATAAATGCTCAAGATTTTAAGCATGAGAATGTAACTAGTACTATTGTTTCACCATAAAATATTGATAAATTTTATTGTTACGTGACATGGGAATTTAATAAGTACTACAGTCTCATAGCATCAACAAAATGGACTATATAAGAATTTGATAAATCGCATAAATCCGTAAATATTTGATAAATGTTACAACTTAACGCCATGAAATTTTGAGCAATGTTATATCACAGAATGAGTATATATTTGATAAATTATATTATTCTACAGCAAAGGCAATTTGATATACATACGAGAATGAACTACATAAACAATCAATTTATAATCTACCACGACATATCAATTACTGAAATTTCTCCAGATAGAATAAGCCTTTCCAAAGTATTCATCATTCTCTTCTTGAAACAAAAGTTGGTACTACAATAAGGCAAAGGTTTGTGCAGTCCTTAGGCCTATGTGCTTATTTACAGAGCAGCGTTGGTTTTGTAAATCAAGAAATTACAGAGCAGATTAAATATTCAGTAAAGTATCCCTCACCAAAAAATGTTCCGGACTTAACAAGGCAATCACTGAACCACTTTCCTTCGGATCTTCAGCACGACATTTCAGCCAGAAAATAGGCCTATTTCAAAAAACGAATTCGTAGGCCGGGGCGTCTACAACCTTAAGATAATCTACTGATTACTGAATAAACAACAAGAGACCAAGTAACTGACGAATTTATCGAGATAAGTAACTGGCGCCACTACACAATAGTTATGGCATAGAAATAATTTCATAGTCTTGACTAATCTGTTAATATGGATTTTTGGAGAAGAAAGAATGTCTTAAAAAGTGTACCAGGTAAAGTGGACCATATTTAGCCACTTAAGAATCTAGAGGAACAATTTCTGGACGGATCAGAATGAAGTTTTAATAAAACAGAGGATGTCTTAAAAAGTGTAACCAGCAATCTGAACCATATTTAGCCATTTAAGAGCCTAGAGGAACCATTTTTGGAAGAAGCATTGTCGAGAAATGCAAAAAAAAACTCTGGTTACATAGTCTCAACAAAAATGTTTATATGAAGTTTTTGCAGAACAGAGAATGTCTTAAAAACTGTACCAAGTAACCTGCACTATATTTAGCCACTTAAGAATCTAGAGGAACCACTTTTGGGTGAAGTTTTTGTAGAACAGAGAATGTTCTAAAAAGTGTACCAAGTAACCTGCACTATATTTAGCCACTTAAGAATCTAGAGGAACCACTTTTGGACGAAGCACCGTCGACAATAGCAACAAACCTCTGGATGGGGAAAAACTCTTCAAGAAATTCGTTCCTCCTGCACGGAACACCAAGATGTCACCTGCCCTCAGCCCTTACAAACGAGCACAAATGTCGAATACCTCAAGCGTCCACTCACTCACCCACTCTCTCTCTCTCCTTCGTCAAATCAGAAGTGCCTTGTACGTTAAAGCAATGATTTGTGTATAATGATAAGAGTCCTAAAAAACGCTTCGTTTTACCATAGACCCGCCATACAGCGTGATTTGTTACAGTGCTTGCTCTAGGAGTCAGTTAAACGATTTTTTTGTATTTTTGTGCAGAATCTACGACCAAGGAATATAATGTTTCCCAAGGCAGGAAGGGGCGGTGACATAATATCTTGTGAATATCTTATTATTATTATTATTTTATTATTATTATATTCAGTAAATGAAACCTACTCATGTGGAACAAGCCCACCAAAGTTCAGCTTAACAAACAGACAGATTATCTAGGCTAAAAGATAGCAGGTTTTTTAATGCAGTGTTTGAGATAAACACAGATCCTCGAAAATATTCAAACATTCAAATCAAAATGAAAACTTCAAGAAATCATTTTAAACTCAAAGACACAGAGATACGAAAGATTCTAATAAAAATATTTATATAAACAGCACAAAGAATTATCAAAGACTTTAGTAGACCTTGAAAAAAGGGTTTATTAAAAATCTCATTGAATAAAAGTTTAATCCTTAAAAAAATTATTAATATACAAAATGCAAGGTATTACAGAAGGAGAAAAGAAAATGGATGAAAAATAAAATATTTTTTCAGGTACAGGACCTAAGAATTTTTAGATTCATCTAGTCAAATGTATTAATACATTAAAAAACAGTGTATCAATACAATGAATCATTTCTTTTAAGAAGAAAATATCTTATAAGTGATGGAACAAAGTCTCAAAGATCTGTAAAAACTAACTTCAACTTAGTGTTTTTTTAATGCTGACGGTAAAATTCCTCAGCTGATATCGTTAAAGCTTCCATCTCGCTTCTGACTGGTCAGTGCGGATGAGACTTATATTTACCGTCAACTCCGAAAAAACAGACTTGGGAAAGTGGTCCTTTAGTATCAACTTGTGTCAGTGATTCTGGCTCACAGGAATTCAGGCATTCAAAAGTTCAGGAGACAAATTCTCAAGCAGTGGGTAAACACTAGTCATTGCTGGTATATAATTTTAGTTTAAAATTCATTCTTTCATTGCGAATTGTATCATACGGGTAAACTTTCAGATTTGTAAAGTATTGACCAATAGAAAGATCAAGTTTTCCTTTAAAAATCTCTGAAGTTTCAGTCCCTGACCAGCTGAGGCGTTGAACTCCCAACTCTTGAAGTTGGAGAACCCACACTGATCGAGGTTTTAAACTCCTCTCTACCCCTTGGGGTTTTAGAGCCATCATGAACTTAGGACAGTGAACCTGCCCATGAAGACAATTTGAACCTCCTTCGAGCTGACTTTCAACGCCCGAACCCAAGGCTTCAGACGGCCGGAAGATTTGCACGTGAACTGACGCGTTTGGAAATGAAATCTCCTAGCTCTTTCTAATTTTTCAGAGCCACAGGATTGGTTTACAGCGCTTCTAAGAGACACTTCAGCCCTCCTTCTGATAGGTACGGCTTAGGAAAAGCCGCCTAAGCTCTTCTCCCTAAGCCTCTAAGCACAATCTCTTTTCAGGAATGACCCCTAACAGGCAAATGGCAGTGTGTTCTAACTCACTTTGCATAATTTTTTTTCGTTTTTTGTTTCTTAGTTTTGATTCCAACCCAGTGTCGAGGTCCCATGTTTTTTGCAATATATTCATACATATAAAGCCGTATATATATGTATATATATACATATACATACATACATATATATATATATATTTGATAGAGCGAATGAGACCACTGACGTTCTGTCGCAGTGACGATGATCGATGTTGTAGCCAGCTTAAATATTCTAGGACGCAACAATCTACTTGCCGCTATTTAATGACACTCCTACCACTACTTCTGCAGTTTTTTAATCTTTTATGATGTGGACGTAACATATAAATATATATATATATACATAGCCGTAAGAGAGAGAGAGAGGAATGTGTAAATATGGCGTCTAGTTTGTACCCGTTGAAATGCTCATATGAATTCAGACCTTTTTCTAGAATAAACAATAAACTCTTTGTGTAGTCTTGCAGCGGGAGCGGACAATATTGTTACAGTTGTTACATGAATAATGTAATCGCATCTATATTTACCTTTTAAAAATAAATAACTATAAAAAAAAGGAATCTCTATTTTGTTTAAGAAAGAAAATAGAATTTTTTTTTTCTGTGTGGGGGAAAAATAAAAATAATATGTTGTTCCCATAGGTTTTCCGACATTAAGAGAAATGAGTCTTTATCATTCACGTATAGATTTAAACATGAGATATATTATAATGAATATAAATATATATATATATATAAAATACATCACTGGTGTCAAATTCGTAACAGGTGCAACTAGGTAATTAAGACGAATATCTGAAAGGAGTTAACGTGTTGTTAGGTCAAACTCTTTTGGGATAATTCCTATCTACAAAGTTTTGGAAAAACTATACCATAGCGTTGGTTGGGCCTGTTATGATTTCTGTGTAAAGAAAGAGTTTTTTTTTTTTTTTTTCAAAGTTTTTTTTTTTAAATGCTCTCATCCTATCGTAAAAAATAAGTGCCTTACAGTTCGGGTGTAATTGTACAGAAAGATTAAAATCTAGAAGTAAAAATAACAAAAAGTAAAATCACTGTGTATCAGTTTAGGCGTCGCTTGTTTATTTCTTAATAATAATTGCATGTGCATAAATCATTTTAAAAATAAAAAAAACCTTATATCAATCTTAAGGGGGATGGTGGTTACATTGCCTTAATGATATATTTAATAATAATCATTATGATTCATCATTACCGATTATTTTTTTCTCATCGTGTCTGTAAACACTCGTTTGATCATGATAAAACGCTGAGTACGTGTCGTTCTGATTTTAGCCGTGTTCGTACGACAACAGGAACGCGTACGAGACGCGTACGAGAAGCTTGTTGATTTTTTTCTCTCTTTAGTTCACCGAGCATACAATGTGATAAATATTTTTGGTTTTAATTCTTAAGAGAGGAGAGCGTGGATATATCTAATTATTTTCCGAAGCGGATTCCTCACGGCCAGGTTTTAAATAACACTTTGGAAATGTGCATTGCAGTGGCGAGGAATTTTACACTAAACAATAATTAATAACATAACTATAATACTCCGTCAAGGCACTCCTGACGAATTTACACACGTACACACACACACACACACGCACACAAATTCGAGAGGAACCAACTCGCATGTGTAGTTACTACGTAACAAGAATTTAAAAAAAAAAAAATAAAAAGAGTGACCAGTCTTTCTTCATATCAATATTTGACGGGGGAGCTGAAGTGACAGTTATGAAAATGAATATATAAAAATGAATATTTTGTATGGTATTTGATAACAGGGGGAAAAATCATTCTGATACTGAAAATATTTAACAAAAGATTGGTGTCTTGATTTTTTGTGGGTACGAGATAGAAAAACAAAAAAAAAATCTATTGTAAACGATAGTTATGTATTGTCTAAGGAAATGTCATGTATAAAATAAACCAAAAAAAAAAAATGATTTGTGGAATAACTTTGGGGGATTGTGGTAGAAAAAATTACTGAATGTTAGATAAAAAAAAAAAATAAGCATTAGACTTGGGTACAATAATTCAGAGTATGGAAAATAAATCTAGTTCCAGCCGAAAGTCTTTCATTTGCATAATCCTATTTTGGTTTATATAAATATATATATATATATATATATATATATATATATATATATATATATATATATATATATATATGAAACTAATCAACACCTGATCAGATTTTTTTTCACAGAAACGAATTTCTGACTCACATCGGGATCGAACCCGGGTCTCCCAGACAGTAAAAGGCAAGGGCGCTACCACACATCCTCCGTGGGTCATTTAGTAGCGCCCTTGCCCTCCATTCGAGAGACCTGGGTTCGATCCCAATGTAGGTCAGGAATTTACATATATAAAGAGAAAATCCTTTTTTAAAAATTCAGAAAATCAAAATAAAGTCTTTAAAAATTCATCAGTAAAAAATAAATAAATAAATGTACTCTTTAGTGGTATAATGGAAAGGCCCATTTGATAAAATATATATATATATATATATATATATATATATATATATATAAAAATATATATATATAAAACCTGGTTTCATATTTTGGTCCTGACTTCTTGAAAGAAAAACTCCTCAGTCGAGGAGAGTTTGAACGAGTTTGTCAGAGGAGTTGGAGAGGTAAGAGAAAGGTAGATATAATATATATATATATATATATATATATATATATATATATATATATATATATATATATATATATATATATATTAAGCACCTATGGTATACATATACATAAAGGATCCTGATATTCAAATAAAAAGCAAAAAAAAAATACATAATATAAATATTATTCAAAAGAAATAATACTGAATATTTACAAAAATTTACCGAATATTACTTAAAAAATAGCTAATACTGAATATTATTTTTTTTTAACTATAACACTGAATATTATCTAAACTCAAAGGCACCATTAACCCGCTCCCCAAAACCCCGAATTCTCTACATTATGCAAACAACGTAACCGAATCTTTAAAAATTCATTTTTCATAATCTTTTTTTTGGAGACCTACGTAATTAGCCTCAAAATCTCTGCTTCGACATTGTCCCAGAATTCTTTGTGGCTGGCCGGGAAGATCTGTATGTAAATGCGCGCCCGCGGGCGCTTTTATTGCGCGGGAGGTGCTAAGGGCCTCCTGTTCCCGAAGAATTTTTTGTCGATTGCCGCGCCCCCACGCTCCTGAGGAGACGATAGTCATTTTTTTTGGGGGTTTGGGGCATTACGGCTTCATGCAGAGGACATTGTAATTCCGTCTGCGGTTCTCAGAAGGAAAGAGTTTTGGCCGATTAAGGGGGGAAAAATCCAAATTGCCCGGGATGGGACTGGAAGTGTTCTGATGGGCCTCGGCTACAAAGAGTGAATTCAAGTCTTTTGATGGGCCTGGAAATCATTACGGTGAAGGTAGTCTTTTGATGGGCCTTGGTTATGTAGATTGAATGTAACTCTTTGATGGGCCTGGAAATATTTAGAGTGAAAGCATATCTTTTGATAGGCCTTGCTATATAGACTGAATGTAACTCTTTGATGGGCCTGAGAGTCTGTTGATACCCATGGGACGCTTTTGACGGGACACAGCCCTAAAGCGTGAATAGGCGTCTTTTGATGGGCCCCAGCGATTTAGGGTGAGTATAAGTCTTTACTAAGCCTGGGAGCCTTTTGATGGGAATCAGCTATGAAGAGTGAATGGAAGTCTTTTGATGGGCCTAGGGGTGTTTTCATGGACCTTGACTATGTAGAAAGATGGTAAACTTTTGGATAAGCCTAGTAGTGTTTTGATGGGCCTCGAATACGTAGAATGATTGTAAGCTTTTTGATGGGCCTGAGAGTCTTTTGATGGGACTTGGCTATAAAGAATGAATGAAAATCCTTTGATGGGCCTTGGAGTCTGTTGAAGGGCTTCAGTTATGCAGAGTGAAGATAAGTCTTTTGATGGGTCTCAGAGTCTTTTGATGGGCCTAGGAGTCTTTTGATGGGCCTCGGCTATGCAGAATGATTGTAAGTCTTTTGAGGGGTGTTTTGATGGGAATGTAGAATGATTGCAGGCATTTTGATGGGACTCAGAATGTTAAATGGGCCTCGGTTTTGTAGAATAAATGCATAAGCTTTGATGGGCCTAAATGATAAATGAATGAATGTGAGTCTTTTGATGGGCCTAAGCTATGTAAAATAGGAGTATTTTGAAGGCACTAGGGTATGCAGAATGATGTATTTTGATGGGTCTGGGAGTCTTTTGATGGGCGGCGAGTACTAAGTCAATTGATGGGACTTGGAATATTCTAATTGGACTCAGCTACGTAAACATAAATCTTTTGATGAGACTATACTATTTTTCTTAAATATTCATAAACATTTCAACCCCCAAAAATTTTTTATAATAAAAAATATCCTAATAAAATAAGTTATATATAAAAATTTCAAAAATAAGATACTTTTAGTTTAATCAATATTTTTAAAATGGACGAAAAAAAGTTCGTTTGATACGACAAGTTGGCTGGCGGAGGGGAATCAGGATTGCCAACATATTTTAGGTTTAGTTTTATATTTAATTTGACTCATAACTATATAAAATACATTTAATTAAATAAAAAGGCAATTATTTACTAATTAATGTAAATCAGACTTACTAAATGTCTGATTCTGTAATAATGTCACGTCATTTTCTGTCTGAATAAAAATTAAAAATGTTGGCCATTCTGAATCTCAGATGTAAACATGGCGATTGTCTTTAAATTAACCTCCGAATGAATATCCATATTATTTTGCGTTCGAGAAGCAATCCCAGATTGCTCAGTTGCTTATAAACATCAAATAACGAAGTGCAGCAATAACCATTGCTTTATATCAGGCATTAAAGCAATGAGGATATAATGACAGAGCAATAAATTTGAAATTGCTTTTGAAATTTTGGATATCTGTAAAAGAGGTCGAAAGACAAATCAGGATTACCAACTTATAGTTAATAAAATTCTTCCATTATTTCCATTACCTTCAATATCTTTCAGAGGTTTAATGTTGGCAACCCTGCCTGAAGAATCAATATGGTTATTAATCTTTTGAAATATTTTAACTTTCTAGACTCATTTATCGTTCTCATGAAGCTGAAAGAATTCTTTTGATGGGCCTTAGATTTGTAAAATAATATAGGCTAAGTCTCTTGATGGGCCTGGACTCATTTGATGGGCGTCAACTATGAAGAGTGAAAGAACGTATTTTGATGGGCTTTACATAAGTAAAATAAACACAAGTCTCTTGATGGGCCTAGGACTCATTTGATGGGCGTTGGCTATGAAGAGTGAAAGAACGTGTTTTGATGGGCCTAGATAAGTAAAATAAATATAAGTCTCTTGATGGGCCTGGACTCATTTGATGGGCGATGGCTATGAAGAGTGGAAGAACGTATTTTGATGGGCCTTACAAAAGTAAAATAAATATAAGTCTCTTGATGGGCCTAGGACTCATTTGATGGGCCTCGGCTATGAAGAATGAAAGAAGTCTTTTGATGGGCCTAGGACTCATTTGATGGGCGTCTACTATAGAAGAATGTAAAATGTAAGTCTCATTTGATGGGCCTATTCAGGATGGGGTTAAATTTGATGGGCGTCGACCATTTGATGGGTGAATGCAGGAAGGTAAGTTTGTTGATGGGCCTACATAATTAAAATAAATATAAGTCTCTTGATGGGCCTAGGACTCATTTGATGGGACACTGCTACACTACATGTAGGTAAATCTCTTGGCTATGTTGAATGGTTCCAAGTTTTTTGATGGGCCTGGGAGTCTTTTAATGTGCGTCGGCCATATAGGATTAATGTAAGTCTTTTGATGGGCTTCGGACATGCAGAATGAATCTAAGTCTTTTTGATGGGTCTGAGCTCTGTAGAGTGAATTTAAGTCAACTGATGGGCCTTGCATATTTAGATGGGACTCAACTAGTTTAAATAACTGGGATAAGGATCAAATATTTTAGAATATTTTTAAATGAATATTTCTAAAATGAATATACTGGATTTGAGTTGGTTTAATCATTCACTGAATACATACACCACATTTTCACGGGGAGAGAGAGAGAGAGAGAGAGAGAGAGAGAGAGAGAGAGAGAGAGAGAGAGAGAGAGAGAGAGAGAGAGAATCTTAATTACGACAACTGGAAAATAAATACATTGACACTGGCGCGTTTGGAATATTTGATATTTATATTTATAACAATGAAAAATATAAAAATTCCTGGGAATACCTAAGGTTATCGAATGTCACTAAATGCAACTGTTCACAAAATAAATTTTAAAAACTGGTCTTTTATAAGAAATTTTAATGACAAAAGTCATTATTTTAACCGGCCTATTAAAGCAAAGGTGTCACTTTGCCTCTCGAATTTATAATTCACTCCAAAAAAATTATTAAAAATCATTTCCGGCATAAAAATCAACAAACTTTTGCGAATCTAAAAGGCAGAAAATAAAGGAAAATCCATTTGAATGGTGTACTGTTCCCGTGACTGTTTGTGGAGTCGGGCTTAGGAATCAGGAATAGGAATCAGGAATCAGGAATCAGGAACCATTCCCTTCGGTTCACAGCCGAAGAAGACGGGAAATTAGGGCAGTTATAATAAAAATGGAAGCGTCTTTCTCAAACCTGTAAGAACATTCACTCACGGGAGGCGAAAGATCTAGAAATAATTTATAATAAATGCAGTTAGTGTTAGGAAATATAAATGAAGTGTCATTGAATTCAGAACATTATTATATATAATAATAAAGGTTTCTGTTGTACAAACACAAACATTACATAATATATATATATATATATATATATATATATATATATATATATATATATATATATATATATATATATATACTGATTTTCTTTTTTTAAACTCACGCCTATATTGTTAGTTGGAGTGAAACCTTTCCTTAAAATCAGCCACTTTTTCCACGTTGTACAATTTTCTTGGCACTTTGGAACGCACTTTAGAACGCGACACTTGAATAACATTGTCACGGATATTTGAAACCTGTAATTAACACTCAAATATCATTAATATTCACGCAAAAAAAAATTAAGATTATCGGCGCGTCTTCACTCGACAATTTCCCGGATGAAACTGATTTGTTTTGACCGGAGTTTCCAGGTAGGAAAATACCCGGGTATCCACCCTACTAACCCTGATGCCCACGGATTGGAAGGGACCCATGACAAAACCATCTCTTCTAGTGGCCAATATTCAATGGACATTAATTAGTGCCCTAATTTTGCCCCAAAATGGCCTCGCTGACGCTATCTATTAGGGCTTTTGGCAACTGTTGTACTATCCCGACACTCGACAACGAGACTATTGTATTGTTCTGAAATATTTGTTAATATTTCATTTTATAAACAGATATATAATAAAATACAGTTTAATAGATATTTTTAATATGAATATATTATTATAAGATATTTTTAATTTAATAAAGATTTTTAAAATGGACAAAAAGACGTTCGTTTGATACGACCCATCGGTGGGTCGAGAAGGGAATTAGGATTGCCAACATTTTTTTAGTTTTGTTTTATATTTTATTGACTAGTAATTAAATAAAATACTCTTCAGTTAAACTAAAAAAGTAATTATAAACATTTAATTCAAATTAAATTTACTAAATAACCGATTAAGTAATATTTATACGTCAATTTCCGTCTGAAGGAATATCGTAAGTGTTGGCATTTCTGACTCTCAGACGTAAACATGACGCCTGCCTTTGAATATGACCCCTGACTGCATATCTACGTTAATTTTCCTTCGACAAGCAATCCCAGATTGCTCACTTGCTTTCGGACGTCAAATAACGAAGTGCAGCAATAACGACTGCTTTATATCAGGCACTAAAGCAATGGGGATATAATGATAGAACAATAAACGTGAAATTACTTTTGAATTTTGAATACCTTTCCTAGAGGTCGAGAGACAAATCAGGATTACCAACTTGAAATTAATGAATTTCCTTCATTATTACCATTTATTTCATCAGCTTTTAAAGGCTTTCATGTTGGCAACACTGACTGAAGAACCGTCCGGCCATATTTGAAAAGTTATTTCTTTCAAGTTTATCCTTGTGCCTTGATGGGCCTTGGCTATGAAGAACGACTGAAATTCTTTGATGGGCCTGGAGTCTTTTGATGGGCATTGGCTATGCAGAATGAAGTTTAGTCTTTTGATGGGCCTCGGCTACACAGAATGAGGCGATATCTTTTTGATGGGCCTGGAAGTCTTTCGATGGAAGTGTGTTGATGGGCCTAGGAGTGTTTTTTAATGCGCCTCGGTCATATAGAATGAGGATAAATCTTTTGATACGCCTTCAAGGTGTAGAATGACTGTAAGATTTTTGATGGGCATCGGCTACATAAAATGAAGTTGTCTTTTGATGGGCCTGGCAGCCTTTTGTTGGGAGTGTTTTGATGGGCCCTAGCTATGTAGAATTATTGTAAGTCTTTTGATGGGCCTGGCTATGTAGAATAAGTTTTGATGGGCCTGGGAGTCTTTTGACGGGCCTTGGACGTGTAGAATGCATGCAAGTCTTTTGATGGGCCTCTGATATTTAGAATGAATTAACGTCCTTTGATGGGCCTGAGATTCTGTTGACAAAATAAGTATCCAAAAATTATGTGATTTTAAATATATCATAATATCTATCCCAAATTTTTACTTATTATCTGTAAATAAATATTTATGCTATTGGGATGGACCTACGTCCTTGTGACGCCACTTTATTTGCTGTAGTTTTATGGATGAGGTTGCTGGCCCTACCTAAGTCATCCCAGAGGATCCCAGGAGTTTGACGGAGGTACCAACTGTCTAGGTTTTTCTATTTTAATTATTTGGTAAATAAAACATTAATATTAAAAAATGATATATATATATATATATATATATATATATATATATATATATATATATATATATATATATATATATATAAAAATCTCTTTTAATATTATGTATCTCATTTAATCTGTAGTATTTATTGTATTTTATAAGACATTTTAAAGTCTAATTTAATAATATTCAATCTTTTTCCCCAAATCAGAATTTTTCTAAAATGGAAAACCTCTTTGAGATCAAATAGATTTATTATATTTATGTGTAAAATAATTTTGCTTGAATTATAGAAACTTTTTATATTAACCAAAAACTTAATATAGTTCATAGCTGTGATTTTTAATTGCAAACACCAAATAATTGTCTTAGAAAATTTAAATATTTCAATTCCTTTAAAACATACTTCAGAGTTATACCAAAATATTTTACTTTTATCAATCACAAATAAAATAGAAGCTTTATACAGGTACAGAACAGGAATAGAAATAAATCCAGTCAGTTTGATTCCGGAACAGATAATAATTATTTTGATTTCATCCCGTCCAAGCGACCCCATACAAGTGACAATCTTCCCCACACAATAAGTGATCCTTCCAATATCCATCCCCCTTACAAATGCGGCGTCGGAACCCTTACAATATATAAAGCCTCGCTCGACTGTTTATAACTAGACTTGACGGGAACAGGTCCAATACCTGTATTTTAAAGGGGAATTTTATTCATTCTTAATTAAATGGACGTCAAAAATATGAGGATTTTGTGGAGTTCATTTTCAAATGAAAATTTTTATTCTTTATTGAGAATTTTTTTTTTATATTTACAATTAGTGGGTTAGGCATTTTTCCGTAGAGTTCCCATACACATACTAGCACGCTTATGAATATATATATTCATATATTATATATACATAATGATTCCACTAACCACTCCTATAACTTCAGTAGCTTCCTGTGATGAGACAGGTGTGCTTTCTCTCTCTCTCTCTCTCTCTCTCTCTCTCTCTCTCTCTCTTTCAAGGAACACAGTTCTTCACTCCAGTTCACCTGGAAGAACTGACTTTGATGTCTGTAAATGGATTGGAATAAGACATTAAATAGGTGGACGACCATTGGGGAAGAAAGAGAGAGAGAGAGAGAGAGCACCAACCTCAAAATATTAATATAATACTATTCACTTCCTGAAATCTCAGCCAATAGGTTGCCAGATGAAAAGAGAGACGTTTTTGATTGGCTACTGAGTACAATGGGGTATAGTGACCAAATACCCAATACCCAGGACCCCAATCATCATCCGGGAAAGATAGATCGATACATTCAAGACACAAACATCTGGGGGAGGCTCATCAAAAACAGCGACCCCGACTAAGGTTTAAGCTCACCAGATGATTTAACAAATTTCAGAATTTCAGGGGCATCAAATTTTAGTTTCAGTGGGGTCAGAGGTCACCAGTTGGAAAATTTTGATTTTTATCTTGTTCCTTATAATTAAAACTTTTTTTTATTTGCTTTTTAATTTTTCTTTAAAACATTAATGTTTTTGTGGATTTTATCACAATTTATTTTTGAAACATTTCATCAAATCTTTTATAGAAACAAAAATTTGATGTAGTTTTTATTTTATTTTTGTGATCGTGCGTCTTTTATCAAATTTTTATTTAAATAACTAATGTACGAAAGATAGATCTATTTTTTGCCTTGATTATTTTATTCAATAAATACATTTTATGTAATTTATTTTGCTTTGAATTTTATAAAATTCTTATCTCAAAAAATGAATGTACTTTCCCCTGACCTGTACTCTCCACTACGTCCTGCTCTTTCTAATAAGAGAAAATGCTAAGCTATAAAAAAAATAATCATAAGATAATTATCTTTTATACCAAGGAACTGTACACTGACTATTCATAAGCTTCCCCCAAAGGACAATCTCCTCACTTTCCTAATCTTTGCAAGGGATTGTAAGCTAGATCCCTACCATCTCCGAATAAGCCTCCGCCATACGCCTCGAAAGTAGCACCGAATTGCGGGAAAGGGAGAAAAACATCTCTTTTGGGCGCGAAAAATGTCCTGGGAGGGTAATTTGCATACGAAGATGCCTCTTCCTGGAGCGGAAACCGCTGGAGCCAGTGACGCAGGTATGAATGGGCGTCACTGGCGTCACGTTCTTGAGAATTGTTACGTAACAGGAGTCCTCAGTATGTACTCATTCTTGGGAATGTCTCACATAACGGGATTCCTTAGAATGTCCTTATTCTTGGGAATGTTCTGCGTGATAGGAATTCCTCGAAGATATTCATTCTTTTGAATGTCATACGTAACAGGAATCCTTAGTATTCTTGGGAATGTCTTAAAAACAGGAATCCTTAGAATGTCTTTATTTTTGGGAATGTTCTATATGATAGGAATTCCTCAAATTCTTTTGAATTCATATTCTTAGTATTTTGAATGAATCTTAGAATGTCTTTATTCTTGGGAATGTTCTAACAAGAATTCCGAATATAGTATTCTTTGAATGTCATACGTAACAAGAATCCTTAGTATTCTTGGGAATGTCTTAAGTAACAGGAATACTCAGTAAGTATTCATTCTTGGGAATGTCTCACATAACAGGATTCCTTAAAATGTCCTTATTCTTGGGAATGTTCCACATGATAGGAATTCCTCGAATATACTCATTCTTTTGAATGTCATACGTAACAGGAATCCTTAGTACTCTTGGAAACGTCTTACATAACAGGAATCCTTAGTACGTATTCATTCTTGGGAATGTCTTACATAACAGGAATCCTTAGTATTCTTGGGAATGTCTCACATTGCAGGAATCCTTAGAACACATTCATTCTTGAGAATGTCTTACATAACAGGAATCCTCAGAATGTATGTATTCTTGGGGATGTCTTAAGTAAGAGGAATCTCTCTACTGCCCACACCTGTTCACGCAGCTGTTAATGGGTACCCGGTCTTTGTAGGGTCAAATCAAAGGGCATAGGGCTCGCAACCTCATCCCTAAAGACTTGCTGAGTTACTGGAAGGTTCTACCCTTCTGAAAACATCTCTTTAAATGGGAAAAGATGTGTAGGAAAATATTTACATACTCATAAATATTCCCCTTGAGGTAAGAATTTTCGAATCTATATAAATGTTTGTCATATAGAAAAATAGATATGAATTGCAGAAATACTGAAATATGATTAGAGAGAGGAAAAAATATATTTAATATATGAGTAAATGTAATTTAATTATATCATTTTTCATTAAGTCCTTTTCTAGAGAAAGAAGTAGCCTCAGAAAAAATTATTACCTAACTTCAAAATTCGACACTGAACTTAAAACCATGGTCAAATTAGTATTATAATTATTACATACCCTGTTCAACCCTATTCTTTCTTAAAAGTATTCTCATTCTTTTTTTATTAAGATCCTTTTATTCTAACATTTATTCCACTCTGTTAACTTACTGTTTTCTAATCAATTTACTTTACTTTCCTCCGCAAATCGCCTTTTGCTTGGCAACCCACTCACGCACTGTCCAAATTTTGTTCCCCCGTGGGTCCTTTATTCCATAACTTTTGCAGGATTATTGACTATGTAATTCATTTACTTTCTCTTCTTGCTTCTATGTAGAGGACAGTATATATGTATATATATAATTATTGACAGATACATATTACAAGACTCTACTAACCTAAAACATACATACGTATGTAATTGCTAAAGAAACAAAAAGTTACACTCTTAACAATTACAAGATTCATGTGACATTTCAACGAAGAGTGAAAAGACCATCATTAGATTAATTTTGCTACCGTGTCTGCAACTCCAGGTTTCATGAATGGGTGATGAGGCTGAAATTAGGGCAGCTAGGTGGGTGCGAACGCGATCACTGAGCCACTGGTACGAGAATCGATCCAAGTTCGGTACCTGTTTGATTATCGCCAGCGTGACGAAATGTTGCCAGTTACCTCAAAGAACTGTTTTTTTTTTAATTGTTCATTTCTCCTGGTTAGTTATTCCGTCGACTCTGTCTTGATTAGAAAAGATATAAATAGAGTGTCATTGCAATTCAACAATGTTCTGTACTGTAGAAGGTTCCATGATTTTTGCAATGGCAAGGTCCGTGGTTCGAGCCTGACCTACCGCCTGCTAGTCGACCCAACTGGGATTAGATAACAGAAGGAAGGAGGGTCTATAATTCTAGTTCTTTTCAGGTCTCTCTCTCTCTCTCTCTCTCTCTCTCTCTCTCTCTCTCTCTCTCTGTATATATATATATATATATATATATATATATATATATATGTGTGTGTGTGTGTGTGTGTGTGTGTGTGTGTGCATATTTGTATATTTATATGTGTATGTGTATTTACATAGTCTCTGTGTATTGAGTACGTACACCTCTCCATATTTGTCTCCAACAGTCTATAAAAACATATTCATAAACCCAATTCCATACTCTTTTTGTTCACAAAAGATGTGAAGCTGCAAGCCCTGCATCCTTATCCATATCTTGCCACAACCCTTACCATGAACACACATTTTTACCCAACGTGTGAGACTGCAAGCCTTATGACCTTGCATCTTTCCTTCAAAACGTTAAGGCAGCATACCAAATTAATTAAATTAGTATCTATCTATCTATCTATCTATCAATAATTTGAGAACTGACCCAAGAACATTTTTGGTACTGCCTAAACTTTGCCCTGGGGCCAAAATAATAGGCCCACTTTTGGCAGATAGCTTGTCACGATATTTGGGGAAAAATTAACTTGACATCACCAGGGCCAAGTTGATAAATTGGGGTTAACTCTGTTCAGTAAGTAAGTCAATATGTCAACTGGAAAATACCAATAAACCCAAAAACACAATTTTACTAATTTTAAGCTTCGTATGGACCCAAACGAGAGACAGACAAATATACACAACCCTCTTTTCACAACCTTTCACAACAGAGCTAAGAGAAAGTGCGCGAGAATCGAAAAAATGACAGACTGAAAAGAAATGAAGGGTAAACAAAGTCCTGCGCATGCGCGTGTCATCGTCTCGTTCACGCGATTGCTCAGTTTAAAACTAGTAAGTGGTCAGGGATCACGCGCTTCAGTCGATGCTCTTCGTTGGGGTCTCCACGCCAAAGATGAAGAAGATTTTAACTCATTCGTCGTTCTTTCTCCTTGTGCTGACCGCGATGGGTACGTGCATACGTGTGTGTGTGTGAGGGCGTAATACCTTAGTTGTTTTTATGTATAGTTCAGTATCTTAACTATCTTGGATGTTGAAGAATTCCGTGCAAATTTATCTGCATACTTTGACGAAGTTTGGCATGGTCGTTCGTGACGTGAGAGAGAGGGGAATCTTAAACTTAGTATAATTATAATTATTATTGTTCAGTAGATGAAACCTGTTCTTATGGAGCAAGCCCACCTAAAGGGCCATTGACTTGAAATTGAAGCTTCCAAAGAATATTATTATCATTATTATTATTATTATTCAGTAGATGAAACCTGTCCTTATGGAACAAGCCCACCAAAGGGACCACTGACTTGAAATTGAAGCTTCCAAAGAATATTAAGGTGTTCATTAGGAAGAAGTAAGAGGAAGTAAAGGGAAATACAGAAAGATTTAAGAGATCCCGAATTTTGAGGGGTTATATTATTATTAGGTGTCATTTCAACTTTAGAATGTCCTTTGTCAGCGTTCAAGTGTCAGTCTATTTCCTGCAGACATCCACACAACCTGAAGACGCATCAGTAATTGAGTTAACAACAATTACAATTTTTCTTATTTTATATATATATACCTTTTTCAAACCTCACAATCGTTTTTATCGACCAAAACAGAATTAAAATGAGGTAATTCCTTTTTTCTAATTGTGTCACCTTATGCGCTAGGAAATATATACTAGCTTCACTTAAAAAAAAATAACTAGTTATTACATCAAGCAAGGGCGAATCTTGATCGTTTTCAACAAGGGTAAACAATATGGACATGTCTTTATTTCTCATATCTTATAAGACATGTGGTTGTCATATAAAACAAATCGAAGATTTACTGCTTTAGTTAATTTTCAAAATGGACCTCCTTGGATTTCGAGTGTGGAAAGAATTCTTGAGCACGCCACTTTGTTGTCTCATGAACATTCCTTTATTGAAGAAAAACTACCTTTTTTACTTACATTTTTGTTTTAGTCAGATAGTGATCAGATGTACCTTCAACCAACCAGCCCTTTATGCTAAAGTTCTTGTCAATACCAGTTTTTCTTTCCTAAGTATAATTATGAACAGTATTCTTTGGCAAACACATATTCTGAAATGTTTTAAGCAGGAACAAATTAATTCATGCTTTTAGTTTTCTGTAAAAGAAAACTATTATAAAGATGGCTATTTGTCTGTCCGTCCGCTATTTTTCTGTCCGGCCACAGATCTTAAAAACTACTGAGGCTAGAGGGCTGCAAATTGGTATGTTGATCATCCACCCTCCAGTCATCAAACATAGCAAATTGCAGCCCTCTAGCCTCAGTAGTTTTTATTTTATTTAAGGTTAAAATTTTTATTTTATTTAAGGCCACCACCGTGCCGTGACTGCAAGTTTCATGCAGCATTATAAGCTGTGCAGAAAACTCGATTGCGCCGAAGAAAGTTTGCATTTTTGTTTTTTTGATCAGATATACCTTCAGCCAACCTCTTGCCAAAACTCTTTTCCTTACCAATGTCTCTTCCCCAAGTAAAACTATGAGTGCTGCTCTTTGGAAAACACATTCTAAAATGCTCAGGCAAGGAACAAATTCATTCATGGGTGCATTGGTATGTTATATCATCAGTGCCATGACTCTGAAAGCATTTCCTCAAGACAATGTTAAAGGTCTGATTCCCTTCTTCCTCTTCTTCTTCTTCTTCTTCTTCTTCCCTGCAGACATGCTAACAATGGCAAAAGTGGCTATGCAGTACAGAGTTCGAGTCTCCAAAGCCAAATTAATCGCAAGTGGCTTCAAGGTGGAGGAAATCAACGCCACTTCGCCCCTGATGTGCGCCATTCAGTCCAACCTGAGGCCCTGGAGCAAACTGATGTGCGTCAGCGAGACCGCCCCCATCAGCTGCCTCTTCACCGAGATGAGACTCGTGGCTCTGTCGGATGACAGCTCGGCCGATGCTGTCACCTGCATGACCTCCTATTCTCCAGCAGGTAATTGGCAAAAATTAGTGGGTCAAGGACCCGAGAATGCGTAGGACAACTAACAATAGATATTTTCCAATTCGTGACCCAAGGCTTCACCACAACCTTGAGTTTGATAGTCTTCCTTCTGTGAAATTTCATGGCATTTCCTCTGTAAATATGATTTTAGTAACCATTTCCACGTCCAATCAGAGTTTGTGATGTAATTATGCATCACAAATTGCAGGTTTAAATCAATATTCCTGAACAGATTATTAGAGAAAGCTTTACTTGGAGTTTCTATTAATAAGAATAGTATTTTGGTCCAGTCAAACTACTATATAATTATAATACAAACTAGTTCCTGCCCCAACTCATTATCATAGACCACCAACCTTGTAAACTTTCCTGCAGTTTTCTCAACATTGTACATTTACCAATATATCCACAGCATGTGTTCTGAACACCACCACGGCCTACAACCCAGGGGAAATCTTGGTCCAGGGCTGTGACCCCAAAATTTGCCAAAATGGGCAAATTGAACCTTATGACTTAGGTGAGAGGAGCCGTTACACTTTTTTTTTTTTTGTAAATTTATGCAAAAGATTTGCTTATTTATAATCAGTATTTGTTGTAGTACCATTGAGACTTCTCAAGTGCTTTACTGGAGATGTGGAGCAGGTGACAAAAATTTAATTCATTTGGAAACAGGATTTAATTTTTCCAGTAGACCATCCTGCTAATCACAGACATTTCAGCAAGACTAACCTGTGTGGAAATAGCAATGGCGAGTAGCCAGGAATGGATGCATTTGGCAGCTATCTTCATCTTGACTGTTTCTTAGTTTTGCTGAAGTGAAATGAGATGAGTTTTGAATTGAGATAATTAGGAATTACCATAGTTTTGTCTATTTTCCTGGATGGACTGAAATGATTGAGAAGAGTATTGGACTGGAACCATTTGGTAACTCCTGTTGGAGACATCTGGCACTCCCTTGTGTCCTGTTGTCTGTGAGAGTTAGTAAAAGTCACTCCAAATATCCCATTGTATACTGTTTCAGGTGTTTCAAGTTACTGAATGCTGATTTCTGTTCTTTTGTTTGGTCTGTGTTAAAATGCATACATTATGGATAATAATAATATGGTTAAAACTGGACTTAGACTACTTTGCTTGAGCATGATATGATGTGAAGTTTTCTTATAGGAACAGAGAGGGAGTGTTTGTGACTTTTTGTTTATGTGTGTGTACGTTTGTTCCCCCAATTAATGACGGGTGAATTCTTGAATGCACAAGTAAATTATTCAGATGATTTCCAATTTACATACACCTACCAGATCTCTGCGCAATGTTATCGTTAATGATTACTGACAAAGCTCGTCTCATCTCCACGCCTCAGGTAAGATCGAAGGGAAAACTTGCACTGCCCCCTTCCTCAACATCCCATACGTCGGCTGCCTCTACCTGAACCTCACTCCGAGGTCATGGTGTGAGGCCCAGTCGATGTGTGCCAACATGGAAGCCAGGTTGATCGTACCGTCCAACTTCATTGAGATGCAGATATACTTGCTGGCTGTTGCTCTCTTCCGTAAGTTACGCTGGCCGCAGCTACAGTATTTCACTTTGTTTCGCTCTCCTCTCTTGGCTATGCTGTTGATTCAGCTACTTTCACCCACGTTTGCCATGTGTCAGTTCCCCTGAATAAACCCCCAGTCTTGATGACTGAATTCAGCTTCTCTTGAAGAACTTCACTGACTGTCTTTCTAAGCATTCATGCTTCACTTCACCTAATTTCAATATATCCTCAGTTATTTCAAATGCTTTTTTATTTTAATTCTGCCACTAGCTCCATCTATGAATTTACTGTCAGAACCTGTACATTAATAATATGGGAATCTGCACTCTACTGAGTATACAAGGTTAGGTTAGGCTAGGTTAAGGAAGGTTAGAACAGGACGTACTGTATACTCTTTTTGTCCAGCAGGGATAAAATCCCCACGCCAATCAAAGAGGGGTTAGTATGAAGGGTTTTTGACTGAGCCATTTTGTAAGATATTTTTTTCCCACCTTCATCCCGAAACTATTCTGCCCCTTTTCACCTTTCTGTAATTGAGTGCCTTCTCTCCCACAGCTGAGATTTGTGTGTCTTCCTCTTCTCTGCTAACCTCTTCTCCCTTTACGGGGACCAACTACTTTCTTTCAGTTGGTGAGATAAATTTACATTGGCTGCTTTGGCAAAGACTTTGCTTCCTTATTCCCCCTTGTTTAGACACAGACATCTTCTCTTACCAATCTGAATCCTTCTCTGAAACACGTTTACCTTTCCTCCTTGCTGTAACATATTTTGCTAACTCTTAAAATATTTTGTCGTCTTGCTGACGACTGACATTTCCCCCTCCCCCAGCTGGCAGTTTTCGTGACATATATTGTACCCCTGCTGAAACTCCTCTGCTTAAATTCATTTCCTAAACTTTGTCTGTCCTCCTTTCCTCGGCCAAAATTCTTGTTACCTTTCCCTTGTTGCTAGTGTTTTGTTTATTATCCGCGGATGGAATTATGATGCGCTGTCAAATAATAGCTGTAAGACTAAATATCTATAGATGTATAACTCACAGGACAATGCAGAGAGTGACTGACTGCCATCTTGTACTCTCTTCAGAGGACGTGTGGGTTGGTGTAAGGTCTGGCCAATGGTTGGACGGCAATCCAGTCACCAGTAGCCAGTGGTGGCCTGGCTACCAGCGGTGCTAAAAATGACTGCGGTAAGATGACCTTTGGCTTTAGCGGCTTGTTGCCCACCTACATGGTCAAAGACGAATCTTGCTACAGCACACACGCAGTTGCCTGTTATCGACCACGAGCCCCTGTTTGTCGGCTGTCTTTGCTCGAGTGCGCAGCCCTGATGCTGGGATGAAGATGGTAGAAACTTCAGGAAGTCTAGTGACTTGGATGCTGATGGTGGTGATAGACTTGACCATTCAGCTACAAAGAGCTTAGAAAGACCTTGAAGAGAATTAGTTCCTTTGCATGAATCACTGTAATAACTATTCAGAAGTAGGTATAGCTCTTGCCAGCCTTGTGGCAGCAAATTTATAGATGTATTGTATTGGTATGTTATTGTGCATAAAGATCTTTGGAGAATCTAGATCAGAACTTCATTTATTCCACCTGTTTCTCGGATCATCAATTTAAAGGCTGTGAGAAAGACTGTTATATTTTGAATCTTGAAAAATATGTTATTTTGTTGCATGAAAATGAGTGACTTTCTTACCAACTCCTGTAATTGGTATAGAGGAACAGAGGCTCTGTGAAAATGTGGAGTTCTAAAATGTCTGATTTCTTCGGCATTTATTTATTACGAGCTTGATGGCATGCACTACTCTGCGCTGGAACCTGGAACTGCCCGTTATGTCTCTACCTACCCCTACCTGGCCGGGGGCGACTACAGGTTTGCAGGAGGGTGGATTGGCCCAACCCTGCTCCTACCTGGGAAGGACAAACAGGTTTGCAGGAGGAGGGTGGATGTGTAATGTCTCCCCTACTCGTATTTCATTGTTATCGATTAGAAATGGAACCACGTAAAATACGGGTGCTGGCATAGAGCCAAGAATCTGTGCTGGTCAGTGGCCAGCCTGGTCAAGGAATGGACTTAGGACCACAACCTAACCTAACCTAACCTAACCATTCAATGATTAACAACTAACTATTATAGAGACGTGACCGTGACATGGTCAATGCATGGAGCACATTAATTGACTCCCTGTTAAAAATGCCAGCAAATCCATTCTCTTGAAGAGACAGATCGAAAGAGCCCTAAAACACAAAGCCTTTAGTTACTTTTCCCAAGTTCTTCTTCTTTAGGGTAAAAACAAACGACGCGAGACCTTTCGCTTGGTTTTTCATTTTCAGCAAATGAAACCATTCTCCAGGCAAAGTCACGAGTAAGTTTTATGCATGGCTTTGTTCTGACAATTGTCGACTTTAATTCGAAGCACAAAAACATCAAATCGAGGTGTCGTGTGAGCTGGCGTTCCAAGTCTCAACTGCAACGCTGTAGCTTATTATTTTAACCTGTATCTCAATTAAGTTTTGCCCAGGCGCTACGGCAACTACCAGAGCCTGCAATAACGATCGATGTTGTCCTTCTTAAAGTATATGACTTGACAGTAAGACACTGCAATTCAGTTTCAGTAACGCAAATAATCTGGCATCATTCCTAATTTTCATCAGCTGCATAAATAGATTGAGAATTGCAGTGCAATGTTCAAGGTCACACGTGGTCTTGCAAACAGAACTTGGGATAAGGTTTCGTTTCTTTACCAATAAACGCCAAATGTTAATTATTAATATAATTATTGGGGTGCCAATACAGTAAAATATGCCAGTGATATTAGAAACGGTCGAGATAGATAGTCCCTACCCTAGGGACGTTACGTACCTTCGTTCTATATCTATATAATAGTGAGAGACTCTGGCCCCAGGCTGGACTTCAGCAAGTTTGAACAATGAAGGCTGTTATGAAGATGAGAAAAGAGCATTTGTTGGAGAGAGAGAGAGAGAGAGAGAGAGAGAGAGAACACCATCTGGGTTCGCGCTTTCATTACTAAAACAAAAGTACTATTTTATTTATTTGGCGAATCCAAAATATTAGGATGACAGATGTGAGGCTCCATACTCACCATAAATCATTCCTGTTCTTAATCTCTCCAAAACACATTTCACAGACGAAGGATATTTTCCCTAGAGCAAAAATACCTTAATGAAACGTTTGGAGAGAGTGGATTATTTTTGCTCGCCATTACTCATCCCTGTCGAGTAAAGAAATGGGTTGTATTGTCTCCAGAATTACAGTCGGGAATGTTATACCCACCCCACTTCCTGATGATTTATCTAACTGTTGTTGCCAAGTATTTCAACGTGAAGTCATTTCTACTCTGGGACACTTTCAAGACCCGTCAATCCATCACATACCTTTCTCTCGACCATTCGAGTTCTTAGGGCTCGTTCTTTCCATGTTTTTTTCTATCTGGGACTTTTATCTCTTAAAGAAAACCCCTTTCATCAGTCTGGGGTTCAGTGAGCATACAACTATCAACTATAGCCCTGAAGGAATGGCTTACTATCGATCATCAGAAAAGTTGTGAAGGTGACTACCAAGATAGTTTATGCTGTGAAACATTAAGCATAACGTACACTTACTGTCAGTATATCCCACGTGACCTATCAGCACCAAGACATCAATTGTTTTCTCTCGTGCGAAAACTGATTTGTGTCTAGTGTTTTGGACTTACATGGTAGGTCAGATCTGGAATTTTATCAGTCCTCTATCAGTCCCAGCTAATGGAACTTTAAGAGATGTACCCTTACACATCAAAGGGGGACAACTCGAGAATGGGCTTAATTGGGCTATGCCTGATACCTAAGTTCTGATAAATGTTTCACTTGTTTTCAAGGCAGATCTTAAGGTCTACATCTGTTAGCTTATTAGCATCTCTGATCACTGTTCCATAAGAATGGGCATTAGTGAATCAATGTTTTCCCAGGACAACTGCTGGAAAAACTGTAACCACCTGGGAAAGAGCAAAATGTGACCAGAAACTTGTAACGATGCCTGGAATCGTTACTGAATTTCAGCCCGTGAAGACATTTGTCCATAAAGTTCTGTGATTTCAGCTGTCACGAATAACTGATGGTAATTACTGTGAATAAGGATATCTAAGCATGCCATGAAGGTATCCGGAATAATTCTACACAGAAAGAGGGGTGGAAAATTTAGTTAAAATCCAAGTTCCGATGATTAATGACTTTCACCCCTCAGCCACTGCAATTCATACTAAGCTGAGGCGAAAGTTTGATCAAGGTGAAAGTCATAACTTTGCAACAGACCATCAAATTACTTTTTTAATATAACCTGCAGTTAGCACTGCACACACCTTGCACTTACTCTGATTAATTCAGATACGAGATCGATGCAGAACACGCCACAGGTAAATTTTATTACAGGACCAGGGGCTACGTTTCAGAGTTTAATTCCGTGTCCATTATATCACATTCTCGAATTCTTCTTCTACCCCTGATTTAAATCAACAAACATCAAATATTGGATGAGTAAAAGTCTCCATTACTGTAATAACATGTTCATGGCACACTCCTCTAAAGCATTTTGCATTTTACAGCAAGGAGCACAGTAGACCACAATTTAAACATGATTGCTATTAAAATTCATAAGCCAGTTCGATCAACAGGAACATGTAAGCAGTCAGGACTCCCTTGAAAGAATTTTTTCATTTAAACAGGGTCCCAGGAGGACTTTAACTCTTAACTTAAACAAACGATTATTGTTTTAGAGCTGGTGGCGTAAACTTGAGTTTCAGTACTAGTCCAATATGTTAAACTTATGAGGTAAATTTTCCTGCCTATTTTTGGAACGAGATTCTTATCAACTATGAATAGGATTTAAATACAAGGCAGGTAAGCTTTGTCTGATTAATTAAGATCAGCATCACCATAATACACTCCAAAGTGTATTCATATATTGTTACAATATAGAATCTTGCAGTTAACTCCAGTATTTTGTTCTTTTGGACTACACTCAAGTCCTAAAATCACATTGCAGAGGTAAGTATATTGATGAAAAATGACAATGTAATAACTCAGGGTGCACCACACTACAGCCAAAACATGTGATAAACACAGGCTGGCAGCTTATTGCATACATATCACAAACATATTGAAAACAAGTCAACGACATAAGTAGAAAACGGATCTTTGGCAATTGCTGGGTGATCGTATGAAACACTGTTTAGAACTGCCAATAAGTCGCTGACTTGTATGTAACCTGGTTGTGGTATGTTTGTGATAAGTTGGTGACATTCATTTATGACATGTTAGCTGGAGTGTTGACTCACATTTGTGAACTAATTCTTCTGCAACTGAGACCCCAAGCTGCTTCAGCAGACTCCAAGATTCACTGCCTTTAGTTTATACCTAAGACCATCGCGGCACACTCCAGGACAGTCTTCTTGCAGATAGGAGCCCGAGGTCTGTAGCAAGCTGCGATGTGTTGGTTGGTACAAGGTTCTTCGCTCACCAGGAAGTCGGGCGGAATCTTCAGGACGAATTGCATCTTCCCACAGTCATTTGGACTGCCATTGGGACTTCCTGTGGCCCACTGTGCTGATGCAACTTCAGCGCCATTAACCCACTTCCTTGAACGCATGCCCACCCACACGTCCTCTGGGGTTGGGGAGAGATTTTCTTATAAAGAGAAAAAGAATAGAAGGCATCGTTTGATGTCGTCAAACGATTCCATTTATTTGTGATAATGATAGTGACAATAATATTTTATATAGATAGTAAAATTATTGTCCCTCTGCTTCAATTAACAGCAAACTGTGTCAGTTTTGAGACGTTTAGCATTTTGCGCAAGATGATCTGAAAAAGACATGAAGTCAAACTCTGATCTAAACAGAATGATTTCACTTCAGGTACTTATCAGTATTAGAAATGAGTATATTTCTAACCTTAGAAATCTGCAAGGAGACCAACTGAGCGTCACTATTAGCACAAGCAGTTGTTCAGTGATGACCAACCTCACTTTTGAGAGCAAATAAAAAAAAAAGAACAATAAATTTCTGGAAATTACTTACTCCCCAATCCTGCAATGAGGAGGTATGCTTTCATTTCAAAGAAATCCACAGGAAAGATCATCTGAGCTTCCATTTTAGCACAAGTTGCGTGCGCCTCACACCAAGTCTTCGGGGTGACGTCCAAGTAAAGGCAGCCCACGAAAGGAATGTTTAGGAATGGGAATGTACACTTGCTGGCTATGATGGTCCCTAGAATATAAAAAGGAAAATGGATAGGTGTAATAAATAAACAGGCAGGCAGACTTTGTCATCAGTGTGTTGGTAAGCCCAATGGAAGACCAACTCCAAATCTACTCTTGACTGGTTGGTTTATACTTCCAAGAGATTCGGCCACGAAACCTCAGTGATTCCAGGTGGATGGTTTGGTATCGTTGGAGCTGATGAACGTGCCCTGAAAATGCCTGTTTCTGATGGAAATGGAAATCTAAACTGTTATCAATAATTGTTTGCACTCTGAAAATCTTAGCAATTCTAAAAGTGCTAGATTGTCATGTGCACATTTATTCCTTGGATGGAGTGTCTTAGAAACACCTACCCCCTCCATAGGGACTTCTGTTCAAAGGGCTAATTTGACAGTTGCTCAACAGACCCAACCGTGCTTAATGTAATTGGCTTGATGACAAGCACTACAGTATATGTGGGGTGTCTTGATCAATTACTTACCAGTTTCATTCACCAGCGATGACCAAGAAATTGATCCCTTGTGAAGAGAAAGTGATTTCAGCCTGTATCCTGAAAGATGAATTGCCCCATTTCCAGTCTAAACAGTAACTTATGTATTGGACAGTTTGTCAAATGTGACTGGTTATGGTCATGGTGAAGGCAAAGGCATGGCGCTAGCAATTTCATCCCAAACGATCTGGTTAAACCTGATGGGATCACACTTCTAATAGGGAAAAGCCTAGACAAACAAGATGCAGTAAAAGCTCAAAAAGTTTGCTAATATTAATCAGTGTTTTAAGGTGGTTTGATCATGCGAGATGAATGGAAGATCAGTAGACTGGCGAAAATTTCATATCATCTGGAAGTTTCTGCAGGTAGGAGAAGAGAGAGACTGGAAGAGTGCTGGATCACTGGTATGGAAGAGGTGCTGGAACAATGGGGAAATAACATTCAAAACACAGAAGAGTAACCACACAATTGAGGTGAATGGTGCAGTGTCTGTGGGTCAAATCAATTAGTTGCTGGCATTCCTTTTAAAGGATAAAAACGGCACTGACCCGTTAGAATAGAATAGAATATAGAGTTTAGGCCAAAGGCTAAATGCTAGGACCTATGAGATCATTCAGCGCTGAGACGGAAATCGACAGTAAAAGGTTTGAAAGGTGTAACGGGAGAAAAAACCTCACAGTTGCATTATGAAACCATTGTTAGAGAGGGTGGACAGTCAGATGGAAGAAAGTGAATATGAAAGGAGACACAGTAAAATCATGAAAGAGGTTACAGCAAGAGGCCGACATGATGCCGCAAGCAATGCTTACGGTGGCCCATGTGAGGTGTACTGATGGTACTACCCGCTTAGGGGCGACCCATTAGAAATAGCTTATTGGCAATTTCACAACAGTCCCTCTCTTTCTGACAAGCATGAACGTGAGTTCAGCCTTTGAAAGAAGTTTCTTCATGTATTCCACCACTGGAATTCAAGGCTTCCAGTAGGAAAAAGTATTTCTAAGTGAGGAAACCGAGATGTTAGGAGGACGCTGTGACCAGACACCGTGCACCAAAGTGCGATAATCAATGGACATTCCTCACTTGGGTCGAAAGGTACCAGGCCTCCACTCTGGCAGATCTTGAGGTCACAGCCGGATCCCGCGATCTCACCAATTTTGAGGGACGTTTTGACGTCCACAACGCAATCTGTTGATGCCATTTTAAAAAAATTACTTTAATTGTTTTAGCAGAATAAGGACTTTCACGCTGGTCAGCACAGCAAGACGAAGGGAAATATGGGATTACAAGATCTTTAGTCCAGGGTCCCTATCATCTTTGGTTATGGCTCAGTAATAATATATATATATATATATATATATATATATATATATATATATATATATATATATATATATATATATATATATATATATATATGTGTGTGTGTATATATATAATCAAATGGCATAAATTTCAATACAGAATTTATTATCAATGATTAAATCTTCTTCAGCACAAATTAGTGTCACAGATTTTGTTTTCAGTTAAATCAGAATTTTCTTCCGTCATCAGCTCACTAATTGGTGAATGCATTAAAATTCATTTCAGCTCAAACCTTTAGTCTTTATGAATGAATTAGGTAAAAAAGAAAAGTATCACCACTTGCAAAGCATGGCGTCTGAATGTCTAGTGGGTTAAGTCACTGAACTGTACTTCTACAACTCTCTCTCTCTCTCTCTCTCTCTCTCTCTCTCTCTCTCTCTCTCTCTCTCTCTCTCTCTCTCTCTCTCTCTCTCTCTCTCTAGCTTACCCTCAGGTGACAAAGACGTCATGCAAGTGATGGCATCGGCAGCACTGTCGTTGGTCTTGGTCTTAATGTTGAGGTCAGCGAAGAGACAAGTTCCATCCTCTGAGTAACACATCAGCTTACTCCAAGGGAAGTTGGCAGATTTCATGGCGCATTTGAGCATCGAAGGGACAGAGAACTCCTCTTTCCTGCCAGCTGCGTCCACCAGAGCCTTCGACACCCTCACCCTGTACTGCTTTCCTGACCGGCTGCCGTCGGCCTCTGGAATTAGGTCGTGGAGAATGGTGAATGTTTCAGTAACTCTGGAGGGAATTCGTCTTTTCTCTCAGGTGTGACCAACCAAATTCCTGACAGTTCTACTTCGAACTGCTTTCCTGATCAGCCCAGTTCAGCCTCTGCAGTTAGATAATGGATATTACTTGGTATCTTTAGACAGTTATGATATATTTTTTTATCTGTTTATTAATTTTTTTCTTCTTTTTTAATAAGTGGGATCTCATCTTTTTGTATTTCCCTTTACTTCCTCTTTACTTCTTCTTAATGAACTCCTTAATATTCTTTGGAAGCTTCAATCTCAAGTCAGTGGCCCCTTTGGTGGGCTTCTTCCATATGAATAGGATCCATCTTCTTAATAATAATAATAATAATAATAATAATAATAATAATAACATAAAGAAATGGGGACCTTTGCGACGCGTAATTGGCTAGTGTAGTTATTTAGTCAATACGACAAGGCAGTTCTCCACACTAACCCTGTGAAAATAACACGTGATGGCATCAGCTAGGCTCTTGTGGACACCAGAATAGCCATAAGACCAAGACCTACTTCAATAAGAAACATGAAACAGGAGGCTGGGGACGAGTGGAGACTTGTGGAAGTGAATGCGTGAGGAAGACAGTGAAATTGCATAACAGCTCTTTGCTTTGTATTAATAAAGGTTAGTAAGCCTTGGAGATACTTCTTCATATCCCTGGTATGGGTTAATCACTTTGGATAATTATTAAATAAACTGTAGACAATTAGATTAAAAATTTGTACATTTAGGTATTATAAACCTTTAGCCAAAAACTAATATGTTTCAAAAGGACTCAATAGTTGAAGATATATTCACACTAATATGAGCGTTGGACGGTACTCGTCACCATCAGCATTCGAAAGTGTGCGACTGACCTTAGACTTAAGCTTCAAACATACGTACCTGCTGTCAGCAACATCAAGCAGAGGACAGGGGCCAACAGAGCAACCAGCAACGCCTTCTGGAGCAACTGGAGAGCAACTTCCATACTTCTACTTCCTCTGGTGTCTGTAGCAATACTAATGAGGTGAGTAATGTGCTGATAATATTGAAGGCGTCTCTCTCCCCATCCCCACCCCCCAAATCTCACACACCTCCCTCCCCCCTGCCCTCTCTTGGATATAACTTCTAAATGGTATATTTATTGCTTATTAATTCTCTCTCTCTCTCTCTCTCTCTCTCTCTCTCTCTCTCTCTCTCTCTCTCTCTCTCTCTCTCTCATTCATACATTTAAATCATTAAAATGATCAAGTGGGTCTACCCAACTGCACTCCCCTCCTAATGGGATAAAATGCCTAATTATTTGATAGATTTACACAGCCTAGCACCACGTAGACGGTCACTGACGCCAGAAATGGCATCGCATCAATCAGCAATAATGCTTAATGGAAAACATTTAATATTGGGAATCAGTGATAAAAAAAATATTCAATATAAACTTTTCATATCATGAATTCATCTTCTGCATAATAATAATAATAATAATAATAATAATAATAATAATAATAATAATAATAATAATAATAATAATAATAATAATAATAATAATAATAATAATAATAATCTTGTATGAGGTCCACAATAATATATCAATGGTAAAATGTGAGACTTTATAAAAATTGATATATTATTGAGGACCTTATACAAAGTTACTCCTGTTATTGTCATTGAGAGTTCTACACAGTAATAATAATAATAATAATAATAATAATAATAATAATAATAATAATAATAATAATAAGAAGAAGAAGAAGAAGAAGAAGAAGAAGAAGAAGAAGAAGAAGAAGAAGCAGAAGAAGAAGAAGAAGAAGAAGAAGAATGAAAACCCAAAAACTAAAAGGTCAATCGAAAAGTCAAGAAATTTACGACACCACGATTTAAAAAGTCGGAGAGGAATCCTCGCTTCTCCCTGGAAATTATTTGCAATGTTTATTGCACTCTGGACCATTTATGAAGAACGGGCTTCTTGTAATGGAATGGAAATAAGTAATTATGTTTAAGTGCGTCGTAAATCGTGCTTTGAGTCAAAGATTGCTGTCCAAAATTATTGTTCTTTTTCCTTTGTTCACAGTTGAATATTAAGTTTGTTGTTATTATTATTATTATTATTATTATTATTATTATTATTATTATTATTATTATTATTATCAGCAATGTAGTTAAGTCTTGCCCCTTTTGTATTTGATAGTAGAATTTACGAAAAATATCATTATTATGATTATTATTTTTACATTTCAGAAGATTAATTTCTAATATTATTATTATTATTATTATTATTATTATTATTATTATTATTATTATTATTATTATTATTATTATTATTTTCAGCAAAGAAGTTATACCCTCCCCATGCTTGTTGCTTTTCCAGAATTATGAAAAAATTATTATTAATATTATTATTATTATTATTATTATTATTATTATTATTATTATTATCATAGTTGCTCCTATAGACAAAATATTATGCATTGCTCTGTTTTCTTGATAGAAGGATCACGAAAAATATTACAGATTACATTTTTAAGAAAATTCCACCAAATGATAAGATATTGAAAGAGATAATAATAATAATAATAATAATAATAATAATAATAATAATAATAATAAAAATAATAATAATAATATCTTATTATTATTGAGGTGCTAATGCATTTGCAATAAAATTTAGTGAATCACTAAGAATATATAATATTCTGATTAATTAAGAATGATAAACAAGTAAAAAATGCGCCGCAGTTTCATCGGAGCAATCGAGTTTTCTGTACAGCCGCTACAGCGTATAATCAAGGCCACCGGAAATGAACCTATCTTTCGGTGGTCTCGGTATAATGCTGCATGAGCCGCGGCCCCCATGGAACTTTAACCACTGCCCGGTGGTGGCCTGGCCTATATCGTTGCCAGAAGCAGGATAATGGCTAACTTTAACCTTAAATAAAATCAAAACTACTGAGGCTAGAGGGCTGCAATTTGGTATGTTTCATGACTGGAGGGTGGATGATCAACATACCAATTTGCAGCCCTCTAGCCTCAGTAGTTTTTAAGATCTGAGGGCGGACAGGCAAAAGCCTTCTCTATAATAGCTCTCTTTTACAGAAAACTAATAATTAACAGACGCAATGAATGGGCAGAATATTAATACCTTCCTGAAACCTAACTTCTATTTTGACAGCTATGAAAAACAAAGCCAATCAGCAAACTCTAATAATCTGCTTGTAGCTGGTTTTAATGACATTCAAAAGAAACGTGTGATATTATATAAAAAAAAAAGCTAATTACGCCTTCTCAATCTCCTTCTTCTTCTTCTTGTACTGCGTCTGAAGTCATTTAGATCCTTTAATTGAATTTTAAATGAAATGGCCTTCACTACTCTTTCAAGTTTCATTTGGGGGAAATTCCTTGGGCGAATTGCAATTTAGACGAACACGCCATCTCCCGTGGATAGCTCACAGGACCCATTAGTTCAAGGCCGTTCAAGTTGTTTAGTCTGAGGGGCCACTCCTGAAAAACCAGAAAGTCATGGTGGCCACCTGTGTTTATGCATGTATATGTTGTATGTATATATGTATGTATATATAATGTAACACACATCAGACGGCAATGAAACCTTTCTTTGTAGTTGTTGATCTTGCAAGGAATTCTTCTTCAGTTCAGGATAAGCTGTAAATCTAAATTTTATGATATAAAAAGAAATATACACTTTTACTTATTTTTCTCTAGTGGGCCACTTTCAAAATCAAGCGGGCCACTGAACTAGCAACTAGTTGAAGTGGCAATAAGGGAAAAAATCTAATTATGGAATATTAATTATTTCGCAAAAGGAATATAAATAAATTAGTTTTTAGTCGGAATAATTGGAATAAAACAATGAACTAGTCCGGTGGTGAATATATATATATATATATATATATATATATATATATATATATATATATATATATATATATATATATATATATATATATATATATATATATATATATATATATATACATATCTATGTGTAATCCTATACTGTTTCCTCCTATACAAAAATACGTCACAAATACCCGTATTAATCACCTGTTTCATTTCTCCAATACATCAATCTAATTTTCAATATTAATGTCCATTTACCCAAATAACAATGCATTGATACCCTAATGCTATTCTCTTGCATTTTAATACATTTTGATCTTTCTTTAATTTATTAGTTGATACTATCTTGCTTCCTTACTGAGCGCCATAACGCGGTGTTATGAGATTACCTATGACGATAACAGTCAAATAAACTAGACCTCGCTGAGGTAGCATAAAGGATTCTAAAGCAATGTCTGAGTGGCTTTCAGGAACATCTGAGAATTCTGTCCTCGGGGGCAAAATGGTTTAATTCCTCTCCAGAATCGATGGCAGGAAACTACCTTGAATTTTCCGGCGAGTATCGTTGACCGAGATTTATATTGATTATAATTATTGCACTGGAAGTAAAAAACATTTACGAATAATTGCAGGAATTAGGTAAGCACTTTCTTAATAATAACTAGCCCCTGAAATGTGGCTTGTTACATCGAGTACCCTAAAAATGCCCTGAGATGTTTTTTTATCGACTGACTCTTTCCTCTCATGGTACAAAGTTTACCCTGTGGCTGTTGTCACAATATATTGCGTTTTTTCTCTTTATTGCTAGAAATATAATGGCTGCTGGGAAAACATTGGAGGACACTGGTGTCCCAAATTAGGATTCAATTATCGAAAGAGAAAAAAATAGTGTATTAGAGAATAAATAGACAATATTTATGTTACCTAGGGTTAGAATGGGTTTAGTTAATGTATTGATGTTCCAGATATTAATCAAGAAGTAATTCTGTTCATATTTTGCTATATTGAATAAGCAGGTTGAAGCTTGAGTTCATTTATGAGTATTCAAACTCTTGTTGTGATATAGAACAAGGAACTTCTGAGCAATCAAGTTTTCTGTACAGCGTATAATGCTGTATAAAACTCTCAGCCTCGGCGCATGAAATTCCCAGTCGTGGCCCGTGAAATTTTCACCCACGGCCGGGTGGTGGCTTGTGTTGTTGGCATATATAGCGGTGCCAGACGCATGATCATGGCTAATTTTAACCTTAAATAAAATAAAACTACTGAGGTTAGAGGGCTGCAATTTGGTATGCATGATGATTCAACCAATGCAAAAGCCATTCCAGGCAAGAATGGTGGTTTGTATTCCAAATATAACCCAATCTTATAAATTCCTCATACAATAATCGGTAGTTTCCTTTTAATGAATTTTTTCTTTTTGATGTAATCATTATTTTTCTCAGCAAAGTAGGTCCTACAATCTTATGAATAACTGTAAAACTGATTGAAATTCTACATTCCCACTGAAAATATTCTCCACAGAGCATGAACCGGACTCATTCCCATCAAGGAGTGTAATTGGAAAGGTCGAATTACCCAGTTATAAAGATTGGTTGTTTCTCGCGTGGCCAAACCACAAGAAAACAACTCCATGTAATTTGTCAGTCAGGTATTAATGGCTTTTTCTTGTGCTCTGGTACTCTTGGGAATTGGACCTCGCGTTTTGGCTGGCGGTACTATAATATCGATTCGAACCCAATCTTCAAAGGTTTTGATATTAAGAGGGATTTTGCCAACTTGCTGTTCCTGTTTAGTTTTGATGGTGTTTATATTATATATATATATATATATATATATATATATATATATATATATATATATATATATATATATATATATACATACAAATAAACACAGGCATACATACATATATTACCAGACTCCTCCCCATATCTCAGCAAGTCTTCAGGGGTGAGGTTGCCAGACCCACTCTCTCCTTTTCATAGATCCCAGAAGTCAAAGGTACATATTCACAGCTGGGTGGTCTGGTGGGTGACAATGTCAACAGCTGGTAACTGCTCCTAATCTCTTCTCTTACCAGAACATTCAGCTGATTCGGAATAGTCAACTCTTCCTAATATTTCTCCTGTCCTCCCTCAGATCTTGAAAACTACCGGGGCTAGAGGGCTGCAAATTGGTATGTTGTTCATCCACCCCCCAATCATCAGACATACCAAATTGCAGCCCTCTAGCCTCTGTATTTTTTATTTTATTTAAGGTTAAAGTTAGCCATGATCGTGCTTCTGGCAACGATATAGAACAGGCCACCACGGCCGGCTGAGAGTTTCATGGGCCGCGGCTCATACAGCATTAAACCGATGCCACCGAAAGATAGATCCATTTTCGGTGGCCTTGATTATACGCTGTAGCGGCTGTACAGAAAACTTGATTGCGCCGAAGAAAATATAATTGTTTGTATTTCAGGCTTTTTTTTGTTGTTATATGGACGTAAATTATGGGCTGAAGAATGTTATACACCAAGTATTGTACTGTTGCAATCGATTGCAAAAACATATATATTTATATATATATATATATATATATATATATATATATATATATATATATATATATATATATATATATATATATATATCCTTTCCAACATGAACAATTTTGAAAGTAAGATAAAAAAATTAAGGCTTCAAAAAAGTATCTTACATCAGTAAGTCAAACAATTATGGACAATTTTGGAATAAGATGAAAATATGAAGGTTACTTATAACTATTATATATTAACATGTGTAATAATTATGAACGAATTTGGAATTAAGATAAAAAAAAATAAACGCTTCAAAAAATATTATATATCAGTAAGTCTAATAATTATGAACAATTTTGAAAATAAGATGAAAAATTAAAGCTTCGAAAAAGTAGTATATATATCAGTTAGTCTAATAATTACATATATGGTCTCGAACCCCAAACTTATAAAGAACTCTCTCTGGTGCAAAGGAACCGTAACCTGGGGTCCACAAATGGCCTTCGGGAAGTCAATGAATGTCACATAAAAATCATAATAAAATAAGTAAAAAATGCGCCGAAGTTTCTTCGGCGCAATCGAGTTTTCTGTACAGCCGCTACAGCGTATAATCAAGGCCACGGAAAATAGATCTATCTTTCGGCGGTCTCGGTATAATGGTGTATGAGCCGCGGCCCACGAAACTTTAACCACTGCCCGGTTGGTGGCCTATCCTATATCGTTGCCGGATGCACGATTATGGCTAAATTTAACCTTAAATAAAATAAAAGGTACAGAGGCTAGAGGGCTGCAATTTGGTATGTTTGATGACCGGAGGGTGGATGATCAACATACCAATTTGCAGCCCTCTAGCCTCAGTAGTTTTGAAGATTTGAGGGCGGACAGACAAAACCTGCACAATATTTTTCTTTTCAGAAAACCAATAAAAATGAAAATATGATTTTTATTCCAGCATTTTAATCCCACTGGCAGATGCATTCCATCATTACAATAAATAAGCGTTGTAGTGTTCCTTACTGAGAGAGATTAAAACTTTATTTCGCTCCTTATAACGAACAAGTGGTTCCAAGGTCGCGTTCATCGGGCAACGATTCGGCAATTTCAGGTACCCCAAAAAGGTCAAGAAACCGCTTCTGTTGGAGCCAGTGACAACTGTAACCTCTTCGTAACATCCTGCGATTCGGTAGGATGCCGCTGTTTTATAAAATCAGGTTGTTATATAACAAATTGTGTCACGCTAGGTGTGACAGAACGTAGATTATTTTATCGTTAGATTAAGACGTCGCTTGTCAGGTCAATTCGTCAGTGCCTAAGGTTTCTTTATACATTAGTTTTTGTGTCACTTTAAATATTTTTGGATTTTAAGGGAAGAGGTGTATATAGTACTTCCTGCAATGTACTGCTTGTGCAATAAATTATGGACATAATTAAGAAACTGAAAGGTATTTGAACTGGTAATTACGTTGACTATAAGCCTGTCATTGTTGAGATGTTTGGTTGAGTGCACACACGCACGCGCACACACACACACACACACACACACACACACACACATATATATATATATATATATATATATATATATATATATATATATATATATATATATATATATATATATACGATCTTCTACGTAGGGAATCAATAGCTCTCTCTACAGTGCAAACTAAATTTGGCACCACTGACCAATCCTGCAATAAACATTTTTGTACCTTTCACTTTTCGTATAAGTTTAAACACTTTAACCCAGAAAGAGGAATTGTGGTCTATTGCAAATTCATTGCGGCGAAATATTTGATTCGGCAAAATACATTTCTTGCAACTGGTCCAACAAATGTCTTACCATTGCCGCAGTGCATAAATCAGGAATATTTTATTTCGCTGCAAAATTCTCACTGCGAATTTATATTTACAGTTTAACAATTAAGAGCAAAGCACATAAATAAGAAATGTCGTTATTGATGGTGTCTTGGGAGCCACGCCCCCCAGCCCACCTAGCCCCTCAAATGGACATGATTCATTAAAAGATAATTGCTCCTTCAGTGGGAATTAATTTGGAACAAAATCCTTATATTTTCTGCGAAGGAAAGTCAGGCAATAGTCACCCGAATTTTTAGCTTTCTGTAAAAGAAAATATTGTGCCGGCTTTGTCTGTCCGTCCGCACTTTTTCTGTCCGCCCTCAGATCTTAAAAACTGCTGAGGCTAGAGGGCTGCAAATTGGTATGTTGATCATCCACCCTCCAGTCATCAAACATACCAAATTGCAGCCCTCTAGCCTCAATAGTTTTTATTTCATTTAAGATTAAAGTTAGCCATAATCGTGATTTGGCAACGACATAGGATAGGCCGCCAGCGGGCATCAGTTAAAATTTCATGGGTCGCGGCTCATACAGCATTATAACGAGACCACCGAAAGATAAATCTATTTTCGCCGTGGCCTTGATTATACGCTGTAGCGGCTGTACAGAAAACTCGATTGCCCCGAAGAATTACACACAGAATTATACGTATTTGGAAGCACAACAACAATCTATCTAAATTTGGGAAATGACCAATTCGCTTAAGAATATTTGACCCCCCAGGGGCTAGTACTAAACACCGCGAAACAGTGATTCATCTACACTGCTTCGCTGTGTTTAGTACTAGCCCCTGGGCGAGGTCAGGTGTGTTTCGCTGTGTTTAGTACTAGCCCCTGGAGCCAGTCAGGTGTGTTTTGTTGTGTTTAGTACTAGCCATTGGGGGTGTCAGGTGTGTTTCGCTGTGTTTAGTACTAGCCCCTGGGGGGTGAAGTGTGTTTTGCCCCATTAAGTACTAGCCCCTGGGGGGTGAGGTGTGTTTTGCCCCATTAAGTACTAGCCCCTGGTGGGTGAGGTGTGTTTTGTCCCATTAAGTACTAGCCCCTGGGGGTCAAATGTGTTTCGCCGTGTTTATTACTAGCCCCTAAGGATCAAATGTTCCTAAGTGAGTTGCTCATTTCACACATTTCCTGGGGATTTCATGAAATCCCTGATTCCACATATTCTCTGTAACACACACACGCACACATATATACATATATATACTGGCGACTCAGGTAGAAGGTCTCTGTTAGTTAAAGAAAAAAAAAAGCCGTCTGCCAGCACGGGCTCTTGCTCACAAGACCAGCCCGTAAAAGCCAAACTTAATCCTATTCCTACGTAGCTCTCAATCAATCGTTCTTGCTGAGTAGAAACTTGCAAACATCAATGTCTCTCGCTCTAAAGTTTTCTATATGAAAGCAAAATGTACAGAACGGTTGCTTGTGTGTGTAGAGAGAGAGAGAGAGAGAGAGAGAGAGAGAGAGAGAGAGAGAGAGAAAGAAAGTAATTTCCTAAGAGAATGTAGTTCACTCCTAAATTAGTGTGTCCTTGTTTCATGATGAGCCTTTACTTCCAAACAGCCTTATTAAAAATGAATAGGTAATTTGGCTTCGTAATTGCCCTGGTCAGTAGAAGAGATTTGTCCCAGATATCACTTGGTGCTTTTATTATTATTGGCCTTATGCCAGCACGGGTTTTAATTCTTCAAGCAGTATCTAAACATCTGTGAAGTGGGATCCATAGACCAATTCCAAGTAAGTGGTTTTGAAAAGTGCCACATAAAAGTGCTACATAACAGAATAGAATATAGGATTTAGGCCTCAGCCAAGCTGCAAAGACCCTTAAGTAATGCCTACAGTGCACCACGTGAGGTTCACTGACGGCACTGTCATTGAATAAAGGTGATTTGATTTAGCAGTAGTAACGAATCGCTGGCAGGGACAGGTCATAGTAATTGCATTTTTGCCTGATTATCAACATCATTTCTTTTATGCTTGCGTGTTCAGAGTTCCGGTATGTTTACACTGACACCTGCTTTATTTGATTTGTGAATTATGTACAACAGTTTTGAGAGAGAGAGAGAGAGAGAGAGAGAGAGAGAGAGAGAGAGAGAGAGAGAGAGAGAGAGAGAGAAAGGGGCATTCTGAGTTACATTTAAAGCCTCTTAAATTTAGTATGGTGTAAAAATATCATTCAAATCCCTAATTCTATATGCAGTGCTCAAGACAAACAAAATCCCATCCTGGCATATACCCACCTACTGACACCCATTTTTCTAAAATCCCGTTTTAGGAGTATCAAGAACAACTCCAATTGCTTAGAAAATCTAAAAAAAAAAACTTAAACTTTGAAAACTAGAGGTTTATCATCACAATTATCTAGGAATTGCAATCTTGGGAATCATTGGCAGACAAATGAGGAAATTTGTATTCATTGAATTGAATTGAACGTAGAATTTAGGCCAAAGGCCAAGCACTGGGACCTATGAGGTCATTCAGCGCTGCAGATGAACCCGATTTTGTTTTTCATAAACGATATCAACGATAAAAATGAGGTAATAAATGAAATTAAATGAAAATAAAACAAGTTTATGTTGGTAGGAAGGAAAAATTAAATAAGAAACCTTCTGTTAGTGCTCGAATTGGAAATTTTGGAAGGATTACTTCACATCATCTTAGAAATATTCCCTTTGTTAAAAAAAAATAAATTTGAAAGTGTTCCATGACAATCTTTTGAATAATTGTGTCGTAAAACTGGGCGAACTGCAGAAAATACTCTAAGATGCAACTAAATGCTAAATATTAAACAGAGCTTCAAGATTAATAAAGGGTGTTGCACTGGTTCCTCATCAAAGCTAGAATGATGTGTAAAATATGTGAAATGACTCATCAGGCTTTCATGACTCGGTGTCCAAAATATTTGAATGACTTGCTCCATAGAATACATCCAATGCACGGAGTCAACACAAGAATAGGTAGTCAAGTTATTTGAGCCAAAATGCAATTCGAAAATGCAATTTAGAAACTTTATGAAATCTGCCGCTCCAAGACTGTACAATAAGCTCCCACTTAATATCAGGAAGACTGGAAAAAGTCATCAGTAATATTTTTTTTACTGCATACCCAGAAGAATGTTCACTCTCTCGTTCGGTCAATTGTTGATAAAAGTTCTCTGTTAAGATAGAGGCTCATTTGATCAAGAACCGAGAGAGAAATCGTAGGACGAAGAATCAGTCAATTAGCGTGACAGTGAATTCTTTTAAAGTTTCCCCCTTAAACAAAGCCAAGGACGCCGTAATAGTATTCTTCCTCATAAATCGTCCGAGTTTCAAGACAGGTGAATCCACGGTCCTTGAAGGTGGCGCGACACCAACAGATTCCAGTTCTCGGCTAGCAAATCCTGAATTTTCTAATTGGCGTTCGACTCGGGACTGGTGATAGTGAAATATTATGGTGTTATCTTGTTTTTTCGGTCGGTTCCTCGCCATCTGATCTGTTGGAAGACATTCCATACCGCTTGATTTTGTTGTTGGAACTTTGGCTTGACAGATGGTCTACGTTGCAGCTCTCCCAACTCTGCAAAGGCTAAGGTTCATCACGTTTAAATTACTCTTGTTAACACTTTAAAGTTTTTGTGGCCTTTATAGTTTTTAGCTTGACTACAAAACCGTAGTAGGTTAAGTTTCATTGACTTCTGCGCTACAAATTAGCTTTTTTTCAGGACCAGGTGATCTGGTGGGCCTTGAAGTTTTAGTGTTTACAATGTACTTTGAAGTGAGTCTGTTAAAATCTTGTGACTTTCGTGTAAAGCCTTCACTCTTTTTATAAAGCTTCATATCTACCGTTTATGTGATGATATGACTAGTTAAAATCTTGACAGTGTAAAGCCCCCTTTAATTTTTTATTGGTTTATATCTTGTATCTTGTAAAGATATTACTGGTTATTTTTCTATATTTGATTAAAGCAAATCCGTATTCTGGTACAATAATTTTAAACTACTTCCAGATTGTTGACTAAAATACAACGCTTGGGGAGAAACAACGCTTGGGGAGAAACAACGCTTGGGGAGAAACAACGCTTGGGGAGAAACCACGCTTGGGGAGAAACCAACGCTTGGGGAGAAACAACTCTTGGGGAGAAAGTTCCTCCACTTATTCCAACAACAGACCTTCACTCTCCCCATGTTTGAAGAAAAACTAGGTGAAGTATTTTACCATCTGTACGAAAGTTTTCAAAGTGATTTTTTTTTTTACCTCCACCCCTACGGGGGCGGTGTCCCCGTAGGGGTGGAGGCCACTCCCATGCCTTGTCCGGATAGGTCTTAAGACCTATATCGGCTGGGCGTGGGAGCTTGTTACTAATCGATTTTCCCTTTCAGGTATCAAATGCACCTTTCTAGTTTTTTGTCAACTTACCTTGACTTTAGGATTTTGCTTCAGAGATTTAAAGTTGACGTAACGTTTATATTGATGCTTGGAATTATTCTAGAATTTTGCGGTTATCAGTTAAGACATTTTAACTTATTTTGCAATTTGCAATTTCAAGTTTTATAATGGTGGTACAATAGTTTTTAACATTTGCATTTTTTTTTAATAGTACAGTACTTAACGAAATCTTGTAAATATGGGATTTAGGTAATATAATTTATTTTGCATTCAGTTTTATGATATATAGAAGACCTTCTATATTTTTCTTTGAGATTTTAGTTTTAATATTTTTATCCTTTAAGATCCCGAGTTTCTGACTCTGCAAATATTTAAAGTTTTAACTTTGCTTTTGTACTTGAGGTGGTTAAAAAAATTTTTTTTTTAATATTTGTTTTTAGCATCTTATTTTTAAAAGCTAAGATTGAAAGTCTTTTTGGATGTCAATTTTAATATTTGAAAATTTTACGTAGATTATACAAATGTTTTTAATTTCTAATTTAAGAGACTCATAATAATCATACAACGAGCAGGCCTATTTTATCTAGAGTACAATAGACATACACTATTTTATTGAACTTGGCAAATTGACCTTTTGTCAATTTGCTCCTCCGGTCTAAAAGGTCATTTCTCTGGTTGGTCATTCAGTCGTTGGCCCTTTTGGTACCCTCCCGTTCCTTGGTTGCTAACACTTTAATTTTTATTTTTTCTTTGCTTTGGTCAAAGTTTTTTTGAGTGGTTGGTACAGAGGCAAATTGGATCTATCGTGAAGGCTTCAATTCATTTAAGTTAATGTAACTTTATATATTTTGATTGGATAGAACTTTATATATTTTTGATTGGATAGCACTTTATATATTTTGATTGGATAGCACTTTATAAATTTTGACTGGATAGCACTTTATAAATTTTGACTGGATAGCACTTTATAAATTTTGACTGGATAGTACTTTATAAATTTTGACTGGATAGCACTTTATAAATTTTGACTGGATAGCACTTTATAAATTTTGACTGGATAGCACTTTATAAATTTTGGCTGGATAGCACTATATATAAATTTTGGCTGGATAGCACTATATATAAATTTTGACTGGATAGCACTATATATAAATTTTTTGCACTAAATTTTAGCACTATATATAAATTTTGACTGGATAGCACTATATATAAATTTTGACTGGATAGCACTATATATAAATTTTGACTGGATAGCACTATATATAAATTTTGGCTGGATAGCACTATATATAAATTTTGGCTGGATAGCACTATATATAAATTTTGGCTGGATAGCACTATATATAAATTTTGGCTGGATAGCACTATATATAAATTTTGGCTGGATAGCACTAGCCTATATATAAATTTTGGCTGGATATAGCCTATATATAAATTTTGACTGGATAGCACTAGCCTATATATAAATTTTGGCTGGATGGCATAGCCTATATATAAATTTTGGCTGGATAGCACTAGCCTATATATAAATTTTGGCTGGATAGCACTAGCCTAATATAAATTTTGGCTGGATAGCACTATATATAAATTTTTGATAGCACTATATATAAATTTTGGCTGGATAGCACTATATATAAATTTTGGCTGGATAGCACTAGCCTATATATAAATTTTGGCTGGATAGCACTAGCCTATATATAAATTTTGGCTGGATAGCACTAGCCTATATATAAATTTTGGCTGGATAGCACTAGCCTATATATAAATTTTGGCTGGATAGCACTAGCCTATATATAAATTTTGGCTGGATAGCACTAGCCTATATATATAAATTTTGGCTGGATAGCACGCTCTATATGAATTTTGACTGGATAGCGCTATATATGAATTTTGACTGGATAGCGCTATATATGAATTTTGACTGGATAGCGCTATATATAAATTTTGACTGGATAGCGCTATATATAAATTTTGACTGGATAGCGCTATATATAAATTTTGACTGGATAGCACTTTATACAATTTGACTGATCAAAAGTATTTTAGATGTTATTTTTTTTAAAACAAACATTTCTGCTGTAGTTTTTTGCTTTACAGGCTGTGGGTTGGACTGGTCAAGACCCTATTATCCAGGACCTCAGGTGTTCGTTATTTACAACGCAATATATTTCAACGAGGTGAGGCGGGAGCCTTAAGGCGTTACTGACATACTGCACTTTGTCAAAAGTTGTCTTGCTTTAAGTGCCAAAAGTTTTCTTGCTTTGATTAAAAGGTGTAATTAATGAATTTTTAAATAAATATCACTTGGAAATATGAACTTCTTACCTTCACTAAAAGGAATTGCAGACTCAGGTTTTCTTGCCATAAATTCTGAAATGTAATTAACTGAGCAGTTTACCATTGACTGGGTGGAGTCTTTAAGTCCAGTTATAAAAGACTGGTATAAAGTGGCTTAATGTAACCTAGAAGACCATAGGTAAAGCCTAATGTTGCCATTAGTTGGTAATATTCAATGAAATAGTTAAGGTGTTATTACTCTTGAACACTTCTGGTGAATGACCTTAGCGAATGACAATCTTCGATTAATCAATTACTAATGTTTTGAGTTTTTCTGGTAAAGCTTATGGGTAGAACTTAGGGTAAATGACATAAGTGGCTAGTCTTCGAGAACCACGAAAATGATGAATTAAGGATTGAATGAAATCCTAAAAGCCCATAAATGGTAACAAAAGTTATAACTGAAGGCAGTTGAAAAGCCACTCGTGAAGACCTAATATCAAGCAACCAGAACCTAACTTAGTTTATCTATCTGGGGATTTTATCCACACCATAAACAATGTGGCAATGCATTTCCATACGGAGAAGAATGCTCTTTAGACGAAGCTTACCAGATTTAACCCGTGAAGCAACTTTTGGAGGTAGTTTTATACTGAGCAATATCTCAGTCGGTTAAGTCTTAATGATCGCTGCTACAATGTCAGCTAAACTATATGAAGGTAATTGAGGACTTTTTTCATATTTTAAAGCAGAATAGAAAAGTCTCCTAGTACCACATTATATGACAGGAGGGCTTCACCTTCCCTGGGGCATTATAATTTAAATATTGGTTTAGTCTCATTATTTTCCACAAGCCTGTATGACCATCTAACGCCAATACACCAGACCTGTAGATTGATACAGTATACATGACTGTTAGAATGAAATTGAGCACTTAAAGTCAATTCGGTTTAAGAGTTTTTCACTCTTAAAAATTTAGCGGTACGAATTAAAAACTAAATTGGCCTTCAAACTGCCAAGAGAAGTATTATGACAGAATTATAATGGATTACGAAAATAAACGAAGGTTTTTTCAGAAGTACAATTTCTTGAACCGATAGTGCTGTTATGACTGCTGGTAGTACCTCATTCAAGTTTAGCTGAATTCGTGCCAGTTGTGAATATATCTTTTCTCACTTATTTTTTTGTGTTAAGGTCAATGTTTCTTGTAGAACGAGAAAGGCTTCCAGCTACGCCGGGGTGATATTTTGAGTTCTAAAGATTTCTGTAGATGATAAACGTCCATAGTTACACACTGAATGACCATATTGGTCCCAGTGTTTGGCCTAAATTCTATATTCAATTCACGTCATTCCATGACACTAAACAGGCACTCGGAATATGAATGAGTGCATGCTTGCGTTTGATCAGTTTTCATATAGTAAATGCCATTTGTTTAAGTTCTTGACTCGGCTCCATTATTAAAAAGGATAAATTTTACAGCCTTCACTAACTTAACGCAGATGCCTTTGATGCAATAAGAATTAAAGAACAGTAGCGTGAACTTCTAGGCTATGACAGAACAGTCCTCCTGGCAATGGCGATAAATGACCAGTTTAACCGTTCCTCAATTTTTAACACTGTAGAAGACCTCTTAACATTTCCTTTTATAATAAGGTTGTATGATGGGTTAAGAAGGAATGGGAAGATTCTAAATAAAGGTTTTGATATATGACAACGTATTATTAGACTTATTACCTAAATATCATAGGTTTTATGTTCTTGATAGCTTTTACGCTGCTCACAATAGCGCGAAGTTCATTAACATACCAAAAGACGATAGAATTGTTTGTAATGTTGCCGTAACATCGTCAGATACCCGATTGGTGAGGCGATTAACACAGCAGAGGTTTCAACTGAATATGGAATTTAGGCCAAAAGCCAATCACTGGGACCTACGAGGTCATCAGCGCTGAAAGGGAAATTGACAGTGAAAGGTTTGAAAAGTAACAGGAGGAAAATCTCGCTGCTGAAGACTGTGAAACATTTGTTAGAGAGGGTGGACAGTAAGATGGAAGAAAGAGAATAATATGAACGGAGGTACAGTAAAAGGAATGAAAGGGGTTGCAGCTAGGGACCGAACAGTGCAAAGAAAAGGAATGAAAGTAAGGGTTGCAGCCCAGAGGGAACTATAAATGAAATGTAATGGATTGATCATCAAGAATTCAGATGAAAAATGAGACCTTTCTTTATCCTGACAGCATAAAAATTATTATAAAAATTGTTTAATAAGATAAATAGGAATTGATAACCAGCAAGATCGTAGTTATTAAAGTTATTAAATTTCATGTATTATAAGATACTGGCATCATAACACTCTCAGCCTCGAAATTGTCATTAATAAGTTCATATTTTACCATGTGAAATCTTTTCAGTAAGACCAGAGTTTCAATTAAATGTAGTTTTAGATATACCAAACACATCTGTTTGCACGTATTTGTAAGGCCATGGAGAGGCTAGTTAAAAAACCTAACTACGTAATATTTCCAAAATTTTATATTTAAAAAAGAAATGGCTGTTTTGTTATCATAGAATGAAAAAATATTACTCGCTTTTCCATTTAAATATTCAGTCAGATCTAATTCTTGAATGTGTCAGTATTCCAAAAATTGTTGTTGTTTGCCACAACTCACGTCCGTTTTTTAATAAAACTTTGCTCATTCATCTCTGGATAGTACTGGCTGCGTTCTTGAAGCCAAAAGCCACAACTTTGGTTCGTAACTGCTGAATGGCGTCATAAGAGCAGATATTTTAGAGAAGTGGTTCTCAACCTTTTCCAGTGGTCGTACCACCTGATATCTCAGAAAATGTTCACTTACCACATTCAATACAAATACAATACAAACATATGAACAGGATTAGTTATACAAACATTGCTGAGAAATTATTAGATGTATTCTATTACTGAACAAAGGGACATTTTTTTTATTTCAGATGAAAAGTGTCAATTAGTAGGATACAATGAATGCACATTATAACAGTAATTATGAGTAATACCACATATTGCACACCAACACACTTTTAGTGGTTCCTTTCTTGTTTCTCATCAATGATGAAGTTCAAACGAGGTTCTATCTTCGAAAAATTAGGGAAATATATATTTTACTTTCTCGTGGTAAATATACCGCACCATTGTACTGGCTATCATATCTCATACCCCAAGGTTTAAGGTCCCAGGTTGAGAACTACTGACTTAGAGGTCATTTCCAATAACCTTCGTCCAAATCAATCTTGGAAGTGAATTCAGCATTTCAGATTCTAAGTATTCCAAAAAATTGTTGACCCCGTATAGTGCCGTCAATGAACCTCATGCGGTGCACTGTAGGCATTACTTGAGGCTCTTTGCAGCGTGCCTTTGGGCCCTAGTTGCAACCCCTTTCGTTCCTTTTACTATACCTCCTTTCATATTCTCTCTCTTCCGTCTTACTTTCCTCAACCCTCTCCTGAATGACCTCATAGTTCCAGTGCTTGGCATTTGGCTTAAATTCTATATTTAATGCAATTCAAAAAATGATGTTTTTTTGCCACAGCTCACGTCAGTTAATGCTATTTTTTTGTCTTTATTTTGCAGGTATGGACTGATCAGGAAGCAAGCAGCCTCTGACGTAATCCAAATTCTGACAGAACTCTTCAAATGGGGAACAGTAAGTTTAGATTCATCTAGTTTGGAATTTTCTTCCATATAATTTATGCTTAATTCTATTTTGCCTCATGCGTCCAAAAATGGTAAGGTTTGAGTTTGTTTTGCTCTATACATTCTCTTGAGTTGAGCTTTTACATCTCTTGAGTTTTATATATTATATATATATATATATATATATATTATATATATATATATATATATATATATATATATATATATATATATATATATATATATATATATATACATACACACACACATTTCAAATGTCACCGTATTCAGCATTTGTGCAAGTCACATTTCCACCTCCTTGGAAACTTCAAGTTAGGCTCACTTCTCCATTTATTTAAAACTACGAACACAACAACAAATTGCTTGTGAATGAAGTTACCACAGCCATGGTTATTCTACATTCACAATAATCATTATTACCCGGGTAAAACATGATTCAGTGAACATTTCATTTTTGTCAGCCGCGACCTCGCGCAGCCAGTGAAACTACCATACAATCCTGTTACAAGCGTCGCGAGTTGTCTGTCCCCACCAAGGAACTCTTTCGCTGTCCTTCCAAATTATTCTATTTTTTCCTTCTCTTTGTCTCGTTATTTCAGCCTTTCTTTCTCCTCTGCTTTTCTTGCTTTAACTCTCTGGCGATTATAAATGTATCTGTGAAAGTGTCTGAATCTTATTGTGAGTTAATGTTTCTAGAATGTTACAAGTAACGTAATTTGTAAGTGAGCAAAAACTAGCATTAGTTAGTTGCCATAATCACCCACCTTCACTATGAATGTAGGCAAATTATGCAATAAAACTGAATACAATAGATTTATAATAGGATTTAATTTAACATATGAAGAAAGCACCGGAGAAGCTTGTGGTTACTACCTCAATAACGTAATTGAACTGACAATTTTGGCCACTTTTTAATTTTCTCTAAAACTATTGAGATGACTATTTTGTCTGTCCGCCCTCAGATCTTCAAAACTGCTGAGGCTAGAGGGCTGCAAATTGGTATGTTGATCATCCACCCTCCAGTCATGAAACATACCAAATTGCAGCCCTCTAGCCTCAGTAGATTTTATTTTATTTAAGGTTAAGGTTAGCCATAATCGTGCTTCTGGCAACGATATAGGTACCAACACAGGCCACAACCGTGACGTGGCTGAAAGTTTCATGGGTCGCGGCTGAGAGTTTCTTACAGCATTATATGCTGTACAGAAAACTCGAATTTTTTACTTGTGCTCGATATCAATTTTGGCATTGTTCTGTGAAGAAAAGTTATATTGATATAAAATGTTATTCCCCTTAACTTGTAATCTTACTGAACACCAGCATTAAAATCAGTTTGTTTACAAGAGAGGAACCATCGTTGCCACAAAGTGACGTCACGTGTACGAAAAGCAGACGACCTTTAGCAGTATAGCCAATCTTCCTTAAAGAAAATATTGAGGAATTACATTCGTGATGGTACTCACAAAACCTCTCCTAATTCACTATTATGAAAAAATGTTATCAATTTTATCGTGGCTTTATTTATTCTTACAATGGATTTTACTCCGCATTCTGTTTCTCAGATATAAAATAGTTTTTCATTTGGGTGCTCTCTGTAAACATTAGGTTGCCATGGTAAAATGGATGAGACAACCAATCAGAATTCGAGTTACAATGTGAGTAGCCAATTGGAACGCAGATTTTATTTCCCGCCTATGTAGGCGGTACTGCGAGAGTTGCTGTTTGAAGAATATAGAAGATGTGACGTTATTCGTGGTGTGGGCATGAAATAAAATAAAAGTACATTTATTATAATCAAAATTTGTCTATGGAATTATATGCATTTTTCAAGGTAGGGGATCGATGGCTTTAACCAGATCCTCACAGGTGCCCATTGCTCAAAGCAAAAATTAAGAACCACTGCTCTAATGGCAGAATATCATCTCCAATGAGACGTGGTTTCACCTTTTAAGCTGCCCTGAATTCTTCCAGCCAATGCTTTCAAGCAATCTCCCTCCCTTTGTCGAATGGTACAGGAATCAAGAATCACTGAAAGGGTAATAAAACACTGAGCAATCCATAACACCATTATTTTTAAGATATCTTGTATCATTGACCTGGCAAACTCAGTCTTTTCTCGTGCATAGAAAAATAAACGTCTGCCTTACAGGAAGCAAAGTAGCAAAAAAAAAAATGAAGTCAATAAATAGAAATAATCTAAGGAACAGAGAAATCATGATTTTTTCTTTCCATCCCCTGGCAAGTTTGATTTCAGAGCTGTCACCTGGGATACATGGGCCATTTTTAATGTAGTTAGAGTTGATATACATTCTTAAAATAATGATTTCCATTGAAAAATGGAGGAATTTGACATAAAAATACTTATAAAAAAATTCTGGTATTTGCTTTGGAAATTTTCCACAAAAATATACAGTTATTGGAGGATAACATCCAGTCGATTTTGAACTGTAACTTACTAAAACATCACAAAATTAGAAAAATCCGTAACTTTATATAATATAAAAGTTATATTTTCATCACCTCAGGAGAACAGAGACCAGATATATAGAATATCATCCATAATTAGTCCAAAATGGCTCAAGAAAATCATGAAATAACATTAAAAGATCATTTCATTATCTGATGTTCAGGGAACCTTAGGGAATGTAGAAAATCATTTTTATAAAATATCAAAATACAGCCTAGTTTAATTTTAACATCTTCTGTCTAACCTACTGCTACAGGAAGTTATTCTTAGATTATTAAACATTCTTCACACGCACATACACACACAAACATGCACACACAGAGACACACACACTCTAGAAGTTCTGCCACAATCTAAGAGGTATTTGAAATACGCTTCTACTATGTTCATCTTTTAAGCCAAAATACAGACATGAGATACTGATAATGCATCATGCTGAAATGAATAAGATATTAGATAAAAATAATACTGTTTTCATGATAATAATAATAATAATAATAATAAAAATAACAATAATCATGACAGAGAATATAATACTGGTAGTGATTTTGTGGGACTATAAATAATAATAATAATAATAATAATAATAATAATAATAATAATAATAATAAACGCAATCCCAAAACTTTATTGATAACAATTATGGCTGTGAGAAGCTTCAGAAATCCATCCAAGGGCCTCAACACTCCGAAACAAAACGCTGGACGCAGCGTCGGAGGCTACAAGGACTTCGACTTGATGCGATTGAGGTATGACTCTTGGAGCGAGAGGATAGAGGCCATCAGGCCACTTCCCCCGGACTTGTTCACGCCCTGGACTGTGTTCCACCAAGTGTCTGTGACCTGGAGGTTGGGAGAGAGTGAATAGACACCTTCAGATTAAAGAGTGAGAGAGCTACAGCCTTATATGTGGACCCCCGCCGATTCGCGGTTCAGGATCCCACAGTTTCACCCATTCGCTGATTTTTCTGTGGAACGTGTATCCCATTATTTGCGGAAAATTATCCCATTTGTGGAATTTTCCATAGAGAAATATTCACTAATTACTGTATTTTCATATTATTTTCGCGACTAAATACATTTTTTTATAATGAAACTATTAAAATAGGCAGTTATATTCGTTCGTAGATGGGGTCTTTGGTGTTTGAATTATTAAAATAGTTATAAGCGTTTTTAGAGGGGTGTCAAGTCTTCGCGGATTTTAGGTATTCGCGGGTGGCTGTGGTCCCTATCCCTGTGAATCCTGGGGGTCGACTGTATACTTCTATGGGAATCTCAAAGTGATCCAACATTTACTACCGTTCTGAACTATAACCTATTTTTTATTTTAACACTGTATTTGTCATCAAGTTATTTAAATCAATGAGGCTTATTTAAATCAATGAGTTATTTAAATTTAAATCAATGAGGCTTATTTTGTCATCAATGAGGCTTATTCAAATCAATTAGGCTTATTTAAATCAGTGAGGCTTCTATGTCATCAATGAGACTTATTTAAATCAATGAGGCTTATTCGTCATCAATGAGGTTACATTTGTCATCAAGTTATTTAAATCAAAGAGTCCTATTTGTCATCAATGAGGTTACATTTGTCATCAAGTTATTTAAATCAATGAGGCAAAGTATGCATTCCAGTTCCAAATTGTGGTGGTGATATATGCAGTACTGAAATTGACAAGTATATATTAAATAGTTTTAAGCTTTTTACAAATAAGTGACCTCATTTCAATGTACAGAAAAAAAAACTGTCCAGCCAAAATCTGGCTCCTCCATCATTCAAAACTTGACGTCATGCTTTTAACAAGAAAAGAATTTGTCATGCAAGAGAAGAGATTGGCCTCATTCCTAACTAATAAAGAACAAATCATCAGCAGAATTCTCTTTTAAGAGAACAGTTAGCAGAGCCCCTGGCCAAAACTTGTCACAAAAACACAGAGAAGTGAAATAAACTAGCAAAACTGTGTGTTGGACATAACCTCGCATTTGACAACAAAAATGGAGTTGCCTCAGTAAGTAAAAATATGAGAAATATTGGAAAATGGGCCTACAACCAAATGCAGTTTTTAGGTATCTATGTTGGCACTTCCTCCAGCCATAAAGGAAAGTGCACTAGTATTAAGAGGGGAAGAAATATGAACTTTATTAGCAAGTGATGAAGATACAAAAACCCTATATCACAGAAGATTTTATAGATACAAAAGAATGATGACTAGGTGGAAAGAGAGCGTGGGGTAGACATCAGAAGAGGCTCAGTAGACACCAGAAGGCAACAGCCAGGCTGAAGCTAACTTATCCTAAGTTATATTTTGCTACAGTAAGACCCCCAAGAGGCAGTTTCAAGTCCAAACACTCACCCTTAGCACAAACTTCTAAAAAAAACTTTTGAGTCTCACCTGTATGAGATCTGGTTTACTGGGATCTGATGATTCTATTATGTCCTGAGCGGGCACAGGTACCATTGGCGTGAAGACGAAGACTGAAACGTGTTTCTCCATGTTGTGTAGGTACAGCTGTGTCACAGCAAACCAACTGAAAAAAAAAAAGAGTTTTCAGTCATTTGCAGTCATTGGGGAATGTGATGTCATCAAACCTCCTCTTGAAAAATTTATTTGAACAGAACACATCAGAACGAAGTTTAAAATGCTAAAAAGAGAAGGTTATGTCTAATCATTTATCATTTCTGCTGGACTGGAACATCTGAAAACTGGTCTATGTGGGTGGGTAAACACAACCAGTGTCCTGCTTCAGTTGTTTTCGAGGCAGTAGACTTGAATGCCACTAATTCTTACTGGGAATTCGTCTCTGTATCTTCCTAAAGTCTAAAATATTCATGGAAATTCAAAAAATATCTACAGATGAAAATCACGCTTTGCAAAGCTTAATGTGGCCCCCAAAAAATGTCTTTTACAATTGATAGGGAAAAATGAACGAAAAGTTCCAGACGCAGATAAAAAAAAAACACAAGAAGATGAAGGACAATGATGATTCCAGCGAAGACCTCAGTCATGGCGACTCTTACCTCGACGGAGCCAGCTCCACAAAGAAGTCAATGCCTATGAATATGCCTTCTCCCTCGGTGAGGTCTCCGGACTGCCTAGCTTCAGCTTCACATTTCTGATACAAAAGAAGAAAAAACAATGTCATTTCTATTCATTTTCGCAACGTCTTTAATAAGGATGTGAATCTTTGTTTGATTAAAATTCTGGACTGCACTTCATACTTTTCAAAACTAGGCAAAATTGTCAAATATGACTGTCATATTTTATTGTCATATTTCAGTCTCCAAATACTAGATCTATGGGGCTACAAATATGTAGTTTCAAGGTGTTGAATATAATTCAGAGGTGGACAAAAAGCAATATATGCTAACAATAAATAATAATCAATAAAAATGAAGAAAGGGTCAGTCAACTTGTTTTAAAGATTGTGGTCGTATTGCAAGGCACTCTTTCAACAGCAAAGGGCAACCTTGAGCCCTTAGAAAGCAAGAATAAGGAAAAGGGGAGGAATTAAGAAGCAAGAGCAAAGGGTTACCTGACACCCTTAGAAAGCAAGTATAAGAAAAAGGGGGAGGAATTAAGAAGGACCTGAACTGTATTGGACCTTTCTGGCGTGCAATGGAGGCAAAGACTTTTCTCCTTCACAAAAGAAGCATTAGGTCTTTCTGACTTTTCAAGAGGATTTAGAAGAAGAAGAAGTAGTAGTTGTAGTAGTAGTTCTCACCTGTATGGCCTTTCCTGCATTGTCCCATCCTCTCACATCTGTCACTTTGCATTTTGATGAATCCAGTAACCTGATGAGAAATTAAGATAACATTATTATTATTATTATTCAGGAGATTAACCCTATTCATATGGAACAAGCCCACCAAAGGGGCCACTGACTTGAAATTGAAGCTTCCAAAGAATATGAAGGTGTTCATTAGGAAGAAGTAAGAGGAAGTAAAGGGAAATACAGAAAGAAGGGATCCCACTTATTAAAAAGAAAACAATTAATAGCTAAAAATGTATTAAAATGTAAGGAGAATAATAAGATATATTAAGGTATACTTCAGCCATTTGCAAAATAATCCATAAAGTATCATATTTGTATATTTCTATGACACCCTGATAAAGATTAAAATATTTTATTTCCATTCGGTTTCCACAAACCAGATGGGCTTACATTCTGAGAAGTGACTCTCTACTTATACAACAGGGAACCCTATGTAGTTACTGCAGTATTCCGAAGGTGACCCTTTTTCACAGCAAAAACAGGGTTATATAACAGAAAATGTTAATTAAGGTCGGTATGAAAGTTTCTTCTACAGTGCAGTAAATTTTACAGAAACCAGATCATGACAATACAAGGAATAGTTCTGTTTGGTAACACAACTATTTCTTTTCACAGGCTTCAAGGAGTGAGATTCTTCAACTTTTTCCCTGTTTCCTTGTTAATTAGATGACCAAGCTTTTGTGTTACGAAACAAGAGCATTTGGAGAACACAAATCATCACCAAGGCAGAGGAATGTGACCCACAAAAGGACTGTTCCTCCTAAAAGTTATATCCCTACCTGTTCCAAAATCCAAAAACTTTGTCAGACAAAAGGCTACCTTGTGTCACATTTTGTAGAAATCTAAACATACTTTTGCCTAAACTTTCTACCATACAAACAGACAGATAAACAAACATATCAACCAAAAACATAACCTCTGTACCACAAATAATAAAGTGAAGCTACAGTTTCGAGGAATACCCAACTAAAGGTAAAAATGGGAACATCAAAAGGCCTCCACTCCATCTTACCTCACGTCCAATCCACCAGACTGAAGGATCTCAAGTATCTGCCTTCCACCTCTCTCCGAGTTGGCTAAGACAGCGATTTTCTCCACCAGCTTCAGCTGGATACTTGGGGGCGTGGTGGGTATCTGCTCCTCTTCGACAGGAACAGTTTCGACGGTCGTTTCTGGGTAAAGGGAGTGTCAGAAAAATGTGTAAATAGATCTCACTCATGATTTATGTCGAGGGAAATGAATCAAGAAATGTGTGGGGTTGCAAGGGGTAACAGGAGGAAAACTTCGCAGTTGCACTGTGAATCAACCGTTAGGAGAGGCTTGAGGAAAGTAAGAAGAAAAAGAGAGAATATGAACGGAGGTGCAGTAAAAGGAATGAACGGGGTTACAGCTAGGGGCCTAAGGAAGGGACGCTGCAAAGACCCTTAAGTAATGCCTACAGTGCACCGCATGAGGTGTGCACTCATGGCACTAACCCCCAATGGGGTGTATGCAAGAGGGACTGCTATGAGAGTATACTTAAGGTATTCGGTTCATATATAGGCCCATACATGATACAGGTTCCCAAATAGGCTCTTAAGATTTGCACCTATTTTTAGTTGTCTATAAAAGAAAACTATTGAGATGACTATTTGTCTGTCCGTCCACGCCTTTTTGTGCCAGCCCTCAGATCTTAAAAACTACTGAGGCTAGAGGGCTGCAAATTGTTATGTTGATCATCCACCCTCCAATCATCAAACATACCAAATTGCAGCCCTCTGGCATCAGTAGTTTTTATATTATTTAAGGTTAAAGTTAGCCATACTCGTACGTCTGGCACCTCTATAGCTACCAATAACACTGGCCACCACAGTATTACAGCATTACAAACTGTACAGAAAACTCGCCTGTGCCGAAGAAACTTCGGTGTGTTTTGACTTTTTTACATCTTGTCAACTGAGCAACGTACTCACTTTCCCCGTCAAGATGGACGTGATAGGACACCACAGGGACGTCCTCGAAGGTCACTTTGTCCAAATGGTAGCAAGTGTAGGTGTCGTTGTCCCTGATGTCCTTGACAGGACCCTCCGCCAGAACCAGGTCCCCGTCGGGAGAGGACGAGAGGCCCTTGATTCCTGCGATGTCGAGGCCTGCCAGGATGAGAGTCTCTCTCCCTCGCTTCCACGTGAGCTGATTGAGGAATGGGAGACTGAGCGTTAGAGAATGAATACAAGAAGGAATGGAAAGAAAAATGAATGAATTTGAGTAAATGAACGGTTAGGAAAGGAAAGCAGCATGATGAATGGTGACTGGAGAAGGATAAATGAAGAAAGAAATGAGTGAATAATAAAATGAATATAGAACAAAAACATTCATGAAGGAAGATAAAAGTGAATGCACATATGAAAGAATGAAGGCAGGAACTGATAGATAAGGAAAGTATACAAGAGCGGCTGTTGATGAATAAAACAATTAACACAAAAAAAGTTATTCCATGATACCTCAGTTTGTTGGTACATTAAATCTTATATAATACTGATGAATGACAAAATATAAAGGTAGACAAGATCAAAACTTTAACCTAACCTATGCAAACCCATGCATACGTGAACACCCATAGAACCAATACTATTAATGGGGACTACTGTGTATATATATATATATATATATATATATATATATATATATATATATATATATATATGTGTATGTGTGTGTGTGTGTGTGTGTGTATAATATATATTAAATAATATATAGTTAGGGCCCATGGTAATATAAAGGACTTTAGTGAACATGATGTGTGTGTATAATGTATATTAAACCAAGCCATAGTTAGGGCCCATGGTCCACAGCAATATAAAGGACTTTAGTGAACATGATTGTATCGTTACTTCCCCACCCAGGAGAAGAGAGAGAGAGAGAGAGAGAGAGAGAGAGAGAGAGAGAGAGAGAGGATAAACTTCCCCATACTTACGTCATCAACATTCTTGTAACTACCACAGGACAGAACCACCTTCTCATAAGTGACCCCAGGAACCAGGTCCTCTTCCTTCTCTGGATCGTAGTAATACTCAAATTCTTCGCCCTCATAATACTCATCTTCTTCTAATTTCTTCTCCTCCTCGGGTGTAGCCTCAGGGGCAGGGAAGACCTCTCCCGCCGGAGGCACCACTTCTTCCTCTCGAGTGGCTGTCGTAGCATCTGTGGAACTAGGCCGTTGAATTCGTGAGAGTGGGCATTCATTGGTAATTCGTTGGGTGTAAAGTTATGTTTATTTCAGTCTTTTATTCATCGTCTAAGAATAAATTAAGTAGGCAGTCCCCGGGTTATGGTGTTCTCGGGTTACAGCGGCCTTGGGTTACAGCAGTCTCAGGTTACGGCATTCTGACTTTATGGTGCTTGGCTCACAGTGCTGCCAACCTGATTTTACAGTGTCGTAAGCACCATTTATTCCCATTATTGTTATGATGTTCCGTTTTAAGGCATTTTTCGGGTTATGGCACGCCACCACGAATGAAATTCCCACCGTAAACTGGGACTGCCTGTAGCGACTGCTTTAATAATTTTTCTCATTCCATCTAGACTGAAAGACCCTCTTGTTAACAAAAGTGATAAAATTTCTATTATTCCACTTATTTATGGAATGAAAAACCCTATTGTTTACACAGTCACGAAACTTAACAATTAAGATGAGTTATAACTTTCACTATTCTTTTCCTTACCTTGTTGAGATGTCATCCACACTAGCTGGTGTTGTAAAACCAATGTCTGGAAGAAGGTAAATAGGATTATGTAATCATTAGACTTCACTACTTCCAAAATAGGGAAGTAAACATAAAAAAGTAAATCAAATACAGAAATTTTCACCTAACAAATCTTACTGAATAATCTCAATTGTCTCTGGTCACCGTTGAACTTGATAATCAGAAAACTGAGTTTGAACAGGGTTTTCAACCTTAGTTCCCTATTTCTAGAAAAAAAATTGCTTAAAAGTTATCAAAGTAAACATCTGGAACTTTTCTGTATTATGACCTGAATAAGAAAAATTGTTATTTAATGTTTTTATCATATATATATACAGTATATATATATATATATATATATATATATATATATATATATATATATATATATATATATATATATATGTATGTATGTATGTATATATATGTGATCTCCTCGCCTAAAAAAATTTTCAGAAACGAGTAAACTGTGGTATTAAAATGCAAAAATGAATATTCAGAATTTGTTGACATATAAAACTAAAATATCATATAATATGGCAACAGAGTTTCAAATAATTTCAGTAATACGCTTGCAAACTACAAGTAGTATAAGTAGTGAAAATGATTTAAATTGCAAGTTTCGTGAAAATCCGCTCATTGGCATCAACGTTACCCTACTAACAGACAGAAACACACACAATAGGGTTTTTTCTTATTAGTTACAGCCACAGTACTAGTGATCCCTCGGCCATTGTAGAAGAAAAACCAGTTAAATAAACCAGAATGAATAATAAAGCCCCTATACCTTCTTCAAACAGCTTCCCAGTTTTATGGAAGGTGGGGTTAGTGAAGGCACCCCATCCCATGTCAGTTTTGACCCTGACCCGGAATCCGTACTCCACTTCTTCTTCCAAGAACAAGAACAGGTAGTTCTCCCTCCGGGTCACGTGTGTCACTGCATTGCTTTCCTCACCTTTCTTGAAGGACATGACCTGAGACGAAGAAAAGGTTATGAATGTTTTATGGTCCCTGAAACAAGAGGCCCTAACCTAACCTAACCTAACCTAACAGAAGACCCTAACCTAACCTAACCTAACAGAAGACACTAACCCAACCTAATCTAACCTAACCCAACCCAACCTAGCCTAACCCAACCTAACCTAACCTAACCTAACAGAAGACACTAACCTAACCTAACCTAACAGAAGACACTAACCCAACCTAATCTAACCTAACCCAACCCAACCTAGCCTAACCCAACCTAACCTAACCCAACCCAACCTAATCTAATCTAACCTAACTTAACCATTGAATAGCTTTACAAGTTCTTAAACAGAAACAAGATTATGAATGTATTGATGAGACATGCTTTCCATTGGACTAAGATAAAGACAACATAGTAGCAGGATCACTGGGAATTACTCAACATGAAAATCATAAATGGCTTTACATGTCATAATATGAAGGATATGATCACGATGAAATAACTGGACACGGTTTTACATGTCCTTAAGATTGTGAGAGAATCACTGAAGCCTTAAAATCAGTAGAAACATTTCACACACAACTATTTTTGGAATATTCCTTCCAAAACGTTGATGCTTCTGAACTTTCCAATTTTTCAAATTCATACTACTTTTGTTAGTATCTTTTCATATTAAAGATATCATTTAATGGTCACTTTTCCAGCCATAAGCACTATGGCTATAAGGTGTTATTCACGCATTAAAAAGAGATTTCACCACTTCCTTGAGTATGACTCTGAACCAGTCAGCTAGGTCTAGGCTTTCCATATTAAATACTCAGGGTGCAGAATGGGACTGTAAGCTGTTTGTGATATGTATGTGACAAGCCTTACTACATTCCACTGTCCTCTGCAATTTGTGATATTGTACACATTTTATCACTCATTCTCTATATGTTCATTATCGCAACAGTGGAATCACTGATGCTAAAAAAATGTTGTAAATGTTGTCTGTCTCTTGCATGGAAACTTCAACACTTTGCATCATGACCAGATTAAGCCTCTCTGAAGAGAAGTGGATGAAGAGTCTAGGATCAAGACAAAAGTATTTTCAACCACTTCTTGTTTCTGTTGCACCCATAAAGAGGAAAGGATGTTGTAAAATGGAGGAGACTGAAAAAAAAAAAAAAAACTAAAAACGGGATATCTGAAATTAAGAAGGGGTATATATCCACACTTGAATCCCCTCAATAAACCTGTAAGTTTAGATTACCTGACAAAGATCTGTACAGGCAGTCCCCAGGTTATGGCGGGGTTTCTGTGGGGTGTGCCGTAAGTCGGAAAATGCCGTAACTCGGAATATCAGAGGTTACGGCGCCACAATCCGAGACGTGTTACCATAACTTGGGAACATAAGCCATAATCCGGAACGGACTTTTTGATGAATATATTTGAAAGGGCACCGTAAGTATGGAACGCTGCAAGTCAGACTTGCTGTAACCTGGAGACTACCTATAATCAGATTACCTCATGAATGTGTTATGTTCTCATAAAGCTTCGTTTCACTTCCTTCATCAAAGTTTATTTGCTTGGCTTGTCTCAAAACCCCAATCAGAATTGATATAGGACTCCCAAAAATATTGCTGCTAAATATTTTTTTTACTTTCAACAGAGGAAATTTGGGTTTTAGTCCCCCCCAAAAAGAATTTTTTCAGACTCACCTCATAGAGCTCAATATTGGCAAATGGATCACCAGTTGGTGGATCCCATGCTATTTCAATGTCAGTTCCCGTCGCTTCTACAACTCTGAGGTTGCTGACGTTCAGCATCACTGAAAAAAAAATAATAAATCTATTATTTCATGTCTGTGTCTGGGTACAGAAAACTTCTTATACCAAAGATAGGAAGTTATATGAGCAGCATTCAATTCTCGGTGGTATATCCCATGCTTTCTAGTGATAGTCCAGATATAATTACTCTGAAATAATGCAATAAATCCAGGTTATAATATGATATATTATACAATCTTATGATTAAATAAATATATAATGAACCAGTGTCTATATATATATATATATATATATATATATATATATATATATATATATATATATATATATATATATATATATATATATATTTATTTGTATTTATGCCTAAATATACAGTGGACCTCCGCCTCTTTGCTGTTCAGGATTCGCGACTTCACCGGTTTGCGAATTTTTCTGTGGAACGAATATCCACGTTGTTCGTGGAAAACTCGACTACTCGTGGAGTTTTTCATTGAGAAATATTCACTAATTACTTTATTTTCATATTATTTTCGTGACTAAATACATTTTCTATGATAAAACTATTAAAATAGGCAGTTATAAGCGTTTTTAGAGGGGTTTTTGGTGTTTGAACTATTAAAACAGGTAGTTCTAAGTGTTTTTATAGGGGGTTTGGTGTCTGAACTATTAAAATAGGTAGTTCTAAGCGTTTTTATAGGAGATTTTGGTGTCTGAACTATTAAAGTAGGTAGTTATAAGCGCTTTTATAGGGGTTCTTGGTGTCTGAACTTTTTAGAGCGTTTTTTGGTGTTTGGTTCTAAGTGTTTTTATAGGGGTTTAGTGTCTGAACTGAACGTTTTTATAGGAGATTTTTGAAACAGGTAGTTATAAGTGTTTTTAGAGGGTTGTCAAGTATTCGCGGAAGTTGTGGTCCCTATCACCCGCGAATCCCGGGGGACGACTATCACCTACCCTCACACTAGCCCCACGTACGCCCACCCGGACGAACACTCACCTTCTGAAGCGAATCCCAGGTTGATCTTCCTAATGACTTCCTCGTTATCCTCTTCACTGACGCAGATGTAAACACCGGCATCTTCTTCTTCCGTGTCTCTGATGATAAGCGTGGTCAGACTCTCGTTGGCTCCGGGCTTTGCGTCCTCCTGTTCCCAGTCGTATTTCTCTTTGGCGTGTGTAGCTTTCGTGATGACGTCTTCCTTGAACACGAAACTCACCTGAAAACATAAGGAGAGGCTGTGTGGATTCTTGATTATTAGGCCTATGGGATGGGCAACCTATTGTACCTGTCTAGATGAGGTCTGATTGAAACAGAATTGGACAATGGAAAAAGGACTGTTGGAACAATAGGTTCTAAATATCCATGAATTTTCAGAGTATCTGAATGTGAGTTATTCTGTGATATATATATATATATATATATATATATATATATATATATATATATATATATATATATATATATATATATATATATATATATATTTATATTTATATTTAACCAGAACCCTATAAATTCTTTAGTTTATTACATCACTTATTTATCTATTTAAACGAGATAATAATAATAATATAATAATAATAATAATAATAATAATAATAATAATAATAATAATAATAAATTAAGACAGTATTTTAGCACGTAGCTGCATTAATTTTATATAGTTTTCTCTGCCTTTCTAATACCGTGATTGCTTCGTCAGGGTTACAAAATTCTGCCAGTAATTCGCCTATGTTGGTCTTTCTTTTAAGTTTTATTTAGGAAGAATGAACTATCACAGAATTAATAAGTTTTATGTGTGAGTTCATTTACCGTAGAGTTTTTCTCCTTCAGGTGACAAATAACTCTACGGTATGTGATTCCATATTTCACTGACCAGCTTCGTTCCCCTTCTAAGTGTTACAAATCAATTAATTTATCACAATTTTCCTCTCCAAAGAATGACGAAAGTCTGCGGGTTGGTTGTTTAGAATGCAGTAACCCTAAAAAAATCAATTAGCATCTTGAAACTAAATTATCATAATAATAATAATAATAATAATAATAATAATAATAATAACATAATCAGTAGCTGTCGCAGTAGCAGTAATAATAGCAGTCACAGCAGTAATGGAAGCAGAAATAACAATGGCATTGATCCAATTAGCATCTAGATAAATCATCATTACATTGTTACCACATCAGAGGAATTGCACTCACTGGCAAATCAACTGGGGCCAAGCAAGGGATCCTTGTCTCGGAGCTAAGATTTCCTTTCAAAACATCTGAAAAGATAAATAAAAACATGTATCAGATTAAAATGATTACTAATAACTATAATTTCAATCATATAACAATGTTGATGATGATAAGTCAGGAATAAGGACGGTGGAAGAGTCGAGCGATTGGAACTTCTTCAGAAGTTCAAGCAAAGATGCAGTTCATTGCTATCCTCATACTATTCTCCTTGCATTTCAATACATTTTTATCCATTTATTACTTTATTTTTTCTTTTTTCATTATGTGAAATCTCCTCTTTGTGTATTTCCCTTTACTTCCTCTTACTTCTTCCTAATGAACACCTTAATGTTCTTTGGAAGCTTCAATTTCAAGTCAGTGGCCCCTTTGGTGGGCTTGTTCCATGTGAATAGGTTTCATCTTCTGAATAATAATAATAATAATAATAATAATAATAATAATAATAATAATAATAATAATAATAATAATAATAATAATAATAATAATAATAATAATAATAATAATAAGGAATTATCTCATTATTTCCTTTGTTTTAACACCAGAAAGTTACAGCTATATGTTGGTATGAAGTTGCTAGCCCCACGATCTTGTTCTAACCAAAGCTGTGATCACCAAAGTCGTCTAACTAACAGTCACATAATTTCCAGCTTAGGTCATCAAAGACAATTACAATTTGGATGGAGAGTCCTTATGGAGAGAGGTCAACTCACCTTGCACAGTCAAGGTATAATTATTGATGAACACCTCACTATCTACAATAATTTGGCAGGCATATTCCCCAGAATGACTGAGGTTTGACTTCCTGATTTTAAGGATGTAGGAGGAGCCATTTTGCTCCACGGCGAAACCATCTTCTTCGGCCAGGCTTATGTCATCCTGGGCTACCAGAGCTGAGCTGGGTTCCCGCCTCCAGCTGACCTGAAGATATATCAGATATCACTGGAGAGTCTTACATGTACTGGAGTTCAGATTTGCTGACAAATATGCTTCAAAGGTAGTTATATTCATTCATTAACACTGTCCAGACATGAGTTTGAGAATAAATGTATAAAACAAAGGGATCCTATAATAACAATAGTTTAAATTAAGGTGCAAATGATATAATCATTATTGGAATAACTTAAAGAAAATAAAAGCTCGACATATAATGATACAGATTTATAAATGTATGTGAGGGTGTTATGTCAGCAAGCCTAGGAATTTTTGCTATTGTAAGTGGTACTGTACTACCTATACACTGGTAGATACCACCCTTGGGACCTTGTAGCTGCCTAGCATCTGTTAGTAACACGCAAGGGCCCGATAATATCAAGTGATTAGAAGTACAAGAATCTGGCTTTAGAGGGAAGTTTAAAGAAGGTACTAGGGACTGTTCAGAGATAAATAATATCAAAAATAGTGGAACCAGACAATTAAAGACATCTTAGGAGAAAATGCTAGAAAAAAATATGACAATAAGGAAATTTGGTGGTTTAATCAGAAAACGGGAGGTATGACAAAAAAGATGAAATGAGAAGAGACAGAGGAGGACGAGATAATTTACAAGGAATGGAACAAGGAAGCCGAGAAGAAAGTAAGAATAGAAAGAATAAGAAGGGGAGATTTTCATGCTAGCCATAGAGAGAGACACCAAAGCAAAAAGGACTTAACCCACAATAAAGCCAATATAGTGACCTGGCAGAGAGGACATTATACAGACATTATACATTATACAGAGAGGACATTACACAGACGGGAGGAATATTTAGAAAACTGTAAAAGAAGAAGCATCAGTCCTGGGCATTTTTTGTTGTAATAGCTCTACATATAAGTCTTAGAAGAAGCCTTAATTGTCACTGGTTTGATTCCTGGTTTCAAAGTACAATTCAGTCTTAGAAGAAAGTATCAATACAAATATACCTACCAACTGAAATTGTACTTACTGTGACTGGTTTGATTCCTGGCTTCAAAGTACAGTTAAGTTTAGCAACACTATTGTGGTTAGCATCAACCATCGTGTCTGTCTTTTCAAAATACTCGCTGATGTCTGATATAGAGGAAAAAATAAAAAAAATACAATTAGAATAAAAAAAGGAGATGATAAATCAATGAACAGTGGAGAATCTCCAAGAACCCAAAACCAATATCAAAAACTACATAACTACAAAAATATATAAAAACAGTTTTAAATTTCTATTAATTTAACCGTGATATTTTGGTGGTTCTTAGAGGATTCTCTAGAGTCACAAAAAAATACAATATCTAAGCACCAGGAATCCCCAAGCAACCATACTAATACAAACACTGGTTCAAAAAGAATTACCCAAAACCACAAAATGAATCACAGTCAGATCTTAAGAATCCCATAAGAATCATAAAAATATTACAATTAAATCTAAAGAATCCTATGAGAATCACATATCAAAGTTAAAACTAAAGAATCACATAAGAATCATAAAAAATAAAGTTAAACATTAAGATTCCCATGAGAGAATCATAAAATATCAAAGGTAAAGCTAAAGAATCCCATAAGAATCACAAAGAAACATCAAAGTTAAATCGATAGAGTCCCATAAGAATAATAAAAAATTACAGTTACGTCTCAAGAATCACATTGAGAGTCGCAAAAATATCAGTTAAGTCAGCAGAATGCCACAAAAATTGCAAAAAATTTTAAAATTAAATCTGGAAAACCCTGTTAGAATCACAAAAAATAAAGATATATCTCAAGAATCCTACAAGAATCATAATCCAGTTGAGTCCCAAGCATCAAAATATTAAAATTTGTCTAAAGAATCCTAAAAGAATCAGTCTAGTTGAGTCCCAAGCGTCAAAATACTAAAACTAAATCTAGGAAACCCTTTAAGAATCACAATAATTAAAGTTATATCTCAAGAATCCTACAAGTATCATAATCCAGTTAAGTCCCAAGCATATTAAAATCAAATCTGGAAAACCCTTTAAGAATCACAACAAATAAAGATATATCTCAAGAATCCTGCAAGAATCATAATCAAGTTAAGTCCCAAGCATCAAAATATTAAAATCAAATCTGGAAAACCCTTTAAGAATCACAAAAAATAAAGATATATCTCAAGAATCCTGCAAGAATCATAACCCAGTTAAGCCTCAAGCATCGAAATATTAAAATAAAATCTGGAAAACCCTTTAAGAATCACAAAAAATAAAGATATATCTCAAGAATCCTACAAGAATCATAATCCAGTTAAGCCTCAAGCATCAAAATATCAAAATTAAATCTGGGGAGCCCTTTAAGAATCACAAAAATTAAAGTTATATCTAAAGAATCCTGCAAGAAACATAACCCAATTAACTCCCAAGCATCACCTTACCACAGACCTACAAGAATTGCAATCCACTTCAGTCCCAAGGACCACCTTACCATAGTCTTGCCTGGTGACGAGGAACGCAGGCAGTATCGTCAGGGTGGTGTTCCCGACCTTCTGGTCCTCCACCACGCAGCCGTAGTTGGTGTCGAGGAACCCAGACTTGATGATGAGACCAAACAGGTCCCCCTTGAGGTAAGGGACGTACTTGGGTTCGTCACTGAGGGAGTCGTTGCTGACCAGAGTCTTGTTTCCTGACGTCAGCTTGATGTCCAGGTCCGCGTCGTACCATTCCAGCTGTTAGAATGGAATATAGGATTTAGATCTAAGGCCAAGCGCTGGGACCTATGAGGGGAAAGTTAAGTGTAAAGAGGCTTGAAAGGTGTAATAGGAGGAAAACCTCGCAGTGCATTAGGAAACAACTGATAGGAGAGGGTGGAGAGAAATATATAAGAGAATACGTACATAGGTACAGTAAAAGGAACGAAAGGGGTTGCAGCTAGGGGCCGAAGGGACGCTGCAAGGAGCCTTAAGTAATGCCTACAGTGCACTGCATGAGCGCACTGACGGCAGTACCTTTCTACGGGGCATTCCAGCTATAGGTAAATCGTTTATCTTGTGTGAGGTGGACGTTGGTACATTTCCCCTACAGCAGTTCTAGACTCAAAATCCCTTCTTATTTAGAGATATGACAAAGATTCGTCAAAGAAATAGAAAAGGTGATAAATGCAGATGAAAGGAACTCACAATACGCAGCAGCAAGTGCAGAAAATAACAAAGGTTCACATTATAAACAAACACCTTACCTCCAAATTGGGTTCCAAAATCTGTCCGCAGGGAATAAAGACATCTTGGCCCTCAACGGCTGAAACTTGCGCCCGCATGAGTCTCGTCACACCTGAAATAAAATCAAAACTTTTTTCAGGGTCTTTCTCAGAGTATCGACCCTGCTTATTCACGGCTCATTATCCGCGGTTTCAGTTATTAGCGGATTTTCGGTATTCGCGGGTGGGCGTGGTTCGCATCCCCACGAATACTGGGGGATGACTAATTATATTCTAAAGAGAGTACTAAGTATAGATGCCACCCTTTGTAGCCTTTACTACCAAAACTAACCTAACATAACCTCTTCAACCTGAGGACTACACTGGGAACACCACTGCCTGCTTCTATATATATAATATATATTTCTGTTTCCATGAAAACAAATCTTGGTTGGTTGAGTGCACCAATGTCTTTAAAACACATACCTACATGACTCAGTTTTGGTGTATAGACACTAATACCATATACAGACATTTTCAACGTACCTTACTAGAAGGAATATGTAAATTTTTATTATTGTTAATCTAAATACACACACATTTTCATGTGAAAGAAGCCCTCAAAATTAAAAGCAAGCCCTCGAAACAACAAAGAAATTTATTCAAAATTATAAGATATACATGAGTGCTTCATAAACTGGTCAGATATTTAGGTTTAGTGAACATATGGTGCTTTAAAGTACATTAACACTTCAATAACATAGGTTTGCCAGTTCCATAACAGTAAAAGAGTAACTGAAAATTTGTATAAACTGACAGATATAACTAAAAATCATTCAAGTCTGTGAACTATTTACCTTTGAGAGAAGTGATTGCAATACTACCCACAAGAGGTTCATCTCCAGGAGTGGCCATGTTCGACGCTTCGCAACGGTAAACTATCTCCTCTTCCTCGACCTCGACCTCCAGCTTCGATTCTGTGGCGTTACCAATCGACTGGAAGTCAGCTGGTAGCTCGACCTTGCCCCTGAACCACCTGAGAACTGCTGGTGGGAATCCACCTCTGCTCGTGCAGGTGAGAGTCAGAGTGTTCCCAACTTCTCTGTGTTCAGCTGGGTCGTAGCCTTGTATCACAGGCTTCCCTGGAGCTGGTTTGGGGATGGCAGTGATTAACTACAGAGTCAAATAAAAAAATTCTGATGTTTTTGAAGAATATTACTATAATTTAAAAACACAATATTCTTTATCATGCTAGCCTACGGTTCTTTGATTAACTGACTGATGATAATCTGATTTTACAGCTACAAGTGGTAATGATTATTGAAGGATTATCTTTTACAAAATTACTGGCTCCAGCATTGTTCAAATGCTGATACAATCATGTGCCCATGAATCAAAAGTATTGTTTCCTTCAGTAATAAATGAATTCATTAATGAACCCTATCATTGCCTTCTATTTAAAATGTCATTTTTTATCCATTAAGCACAATTTCTTTATTGAGTACTTCCTATATCACTGGCACAAAATGCAAAAATCAAAATTTGTGTTTATTCCTCTCCCAAAGGCTTTACAAAAATCAGCTCAAAAAACAAGCCCCTGACATCAAAATAGCTTTACTTCATCTAAACCTCTCTATTGAAGAATCTTCTATTTCAAGTACATTTCGATATTCAGTCATACCTACTGATTCATCATAAACTTTGAACGATCTCTCCGGGGCTTTGTGGAGGGGACCACACGTCCTGGACCCTGAGTGACTCAAGTCAAAGGCGTGATTTTCAAAGGCATCGTCGACTTCAGAGTAAGTGTAACACCGAAGCTCCTCCTGACTTGGGTCCAGTGAATTGTGCCAAGTCCCCATGAGGTGATGGGTCGAGCCTTCGCTCCATGTTGCCAGACAGTCGACCCGATCTTCTGTATTTCGAGACAATAAATATATAAGAAAATTTAAATCTGTATTTCTTGTATGTTTATACAGTGAATCTTGATGATTTAAGATTCTTTTGACATCAGACTATCATTCGACAAACTTATGAATAAAAATTTTAGATTATAATTGACGGGACAATTTGAAGATCCATCACCTGCAATGATCACAAGATTACCAGAGAGGTCTTCCCCAAAAATTCTACTTTTGCCAAATTTAATATTTTCTCTGCCCTCATATCAACGGACTGGTGTCACCCTCTCTCTCTCTTTCTCATCCTGACGGAAACCACACCTTGAACACTGTTCCTCTGGAATAGCTGATCAGAGCACTGGTGATGTTCGAAGACCAACAGGGAGCCTTCTCTGTCCAAGAACAACTTGTTGGGTCTTCCATTACAGCCTTCGAAGTTAGAACTACCACTTCCTCGGATGCCAAAGGGTCGAGGGCGACCTTGGAAGGGGCACTGAGTAGAGGCCTCATGTCTTACCAACCAGCTCCAGTCGTAGTCAATCATGGAACATAAGATGGCCAAATCTTCTTCTTCAGAACATCGGGCTGCGGTTGACGAAACATAAATAAATAAGAAAATAAATACCATATAAACTAAACTTACATACATGAAAATTCGAGCTTATAACAAATGAATAAATGCATAACAGATAAATTTAGATGAATAGATCCTAAGGAACTTACATTCTTTGATGCGGAGCAAGTTGGGGTGCTTTTCTTCTATGAAAATGCACTGGTTACACTCATGGTACCTGGGAAAATAGAGTGTAAGTGTAATGTGGTACTACATATGCAAGTACTCCAATAGTCTTTACACCCCATGTACACTGTCCGATAGATTAAGGCTTCTGGAAGAGTAGAGGTTTTATGAAATGGATACCATATTATTGGGAGAAGGGGACTCTAAAGTATGCTTTCCCAAAAAATTATTTTCCAGAAAGATATAAATCAGAGTGACATTTCACGAGAATGATTGTGATTCTGTTCCAAAATAATGAGGACTGTGACCTGACCTCGTCATCAGAACGCATTATTATTATTATTATTATTATTATTATTATTATTATTATTATTATTATTATTATTATTATTATTATTATTATTATTATTATTATTATTATTATTATTATTATTATTATTATTATTATTATTATTTCTTTTTTAGTTTTCTCTTTTTCCATTGAAATCTTTCCTGGTATGCCAAAGGCTTTGTGTATTCATCAATTTTGTGTGTTGAACAGAAAATGCAGAGTATTATAACATACTTGGTTCCTTGCAAGTACGATGTAATTTGCATAAAATACCTAGATATTGCAAAGTATTCTTGACCTAATAGATACACAAGCAATAAAATTGATTCAGAAATGAACACTGGAAAGTCTGAAATATATACTCAAAGGTTTTTAAACAGAAACGCTGTTCAACTGATGCTAATTATGACCCAACTTATTTCTGAAACACTCAGTGAGAAAACAGTGCACCAACTGCCCGTACGTAGCCCAGGCCAGAATAGAAAGAAGAGGGATATAAAATGAATCCTATCACAGAACAGATGAATAAACTATAGCCACAAAGTGTTCTGCATCTTTATGTGACAGAGAGAGATAGAAGGAGAAATATAGTATTCAAGAAAAATTATTTTAAAAAATCATAATTCCAGACTAAAGATAATCTGACTGCGATCATGAGAAAGCATCACCGAAGAACAACTGGGACATTCATTATCTATCACTGTATCAGATGCTGAAGAGTTGAAGATGAAACAAAAAATCAGAATCAAACAAACAGATAAATCTACTTACTGGTTCCTAAGCAGATATCTGTTGTCCACTGATTTTTCACAAAGCTTTCCACTTATCTCATTGCCTTTAATCTGGTATTCTTCGTGCTGACCAGTCCATTTGTCACTCCAGTGGTTAGGGATATCACAGGACACTGTTAAGAAAGATTAAATCATTTTATGTAATAAAAAATCACACTTGTATAAGTGATACAACTTTATGATTAGCCAAGTGTTTCAAACCTACCACTCTGTTATCATGGTGGAAATGGATTGACATTGATTCTGAATTCAGAATCTGGATTCGACAGGAATATGTACAGCAGAGTCGATATCAGTATTACCTCTCTTATTAGCCGGGTGGTCACCAAATGCCCAGGTTCGAGTCCTGGGCGGCGCAGAAGCACTTATCAATTCTGATTCCCCTTTCATGTGAGTTATTACCAGGATTTGGTGAATTCAGCAATACAAGATATTTGTGGCTTAACATTTGTGAATGCAAATCATTCACGTGGGTATAAGTGGCAAGTTGCACAATATATATATATATATATATATATATATATATATATATATATATATATATATATATATATATATATATATATATATATATATATATATATATATTATATACACACACATATATAACTTTGAAGTCTTCCTCTTCAGGAGGATTCTTGACTTTATAAAAATATTTAACCTTTAATACAAACAAGAAAAGAGAGAGAGGCTGAATGAATATTTACTTTATAAAATTATAATGTTCACTCAGCCTTCCTTTGTAGGGAGAAACTGTTGACCCAATGTACATTAAACATTTCTCTCGTTTCTTGCCCCTGTTACGAAGCAGAGCTGCGATATTTCATTGACAATGGTCTTTCTCAGTACTGCTATTCTGCTCTGACACATACATACATACATACACATACACACACACGCGCGCATACTTTAGTATCTTCGTTAAATGTTACCAGAAGGCAGTAAATATTCGATATGCGAACATCACATTAAATTTTCCCTGAATCATCACATCATAAATTACTCTTATAATTAGTGAGTTAACCTTTTTGTTCCTTCTCTCTCTCTCTCTCTCTCTCTCTCTCTCTCTCTCTCTCTCTCTCTCTCTCTATATCATGAGCTATTCATTACAGAGTTGCAGTTTGACTCAATTTCCTACTTTCAAATTTCAGGAAAACTTAGAAAAAATTTTATAAAATCCCTTTGGGCTTAGTAGATATGATTCTGCTTTCACGCACATACATAACATAAGCAGTCACTATTCATCAGCCATATAAAATGCAACTAATCAAAGATTTGCAGACGCTGCAAGGTCAGTGGCTTTTCTGTAATGTAGGACACTGGTTTTTGTCTGTTCATTACTCTGCAACATAGAAAACTATGCTATTTCATCATTCCAAGATTCCTATGACATTTAGAAATGCTACTGAACTTACCCCATTTCCCAAGTTCCTAAATTTTCTTAATTCTACGTTGCTGCAATAGCCAACATTCCCAAGTCTCCAAACTTCCTTTATTCTTAGTGCTACAAAATTTGCGCTCTGGAACGTAAATAAGCTTCTCATTTTTTGAAGAATCCAGTAATGAATATATGCAGAAAATGCCAACTCTTGATTGTCACTGGCATAACCCACAGTGCCATTAAACCTTCTATATTCTCGAGTGGCACTAATCATAATTAGGAGAGCCAGTGTATCTCGAGGAACTATTTCACGAATAAAAAGCATTATCCCATAATGAATATATTCCGTAAATCTCAGTTCTTGATTATCACTGATATAACCTATAGTGCCATTAAACTTTCCATATCCCAGGGTGGTACTTATCAAAATCAGGTTGTACTGAAAGGTAACACAGTGTTCAGTAAATACTAAACAAAAATAACCTTTCATTTGCTTGTTTAACGCAGCAAATGGCCTTAGGTTATTTCCACCGAGTGCCAATGTACCTCAAGGTGACATGCAGCCCACTACATCAAGGACAAAGAGTAGTATCTTGACAACACAGAGATGTCACCAAACTCACCATACTCAGGGGTACCAGCAACCTTCAGATGGACTTGGTGAGAGTAAGTCTGGACTTCGTCCCACATGTGACATTCGTAGATACCCTCGTCAGTCAAGCGGGCAGGGTCAAGGACTAGGTTATACTGGGTCATGTCTTCCTTCTCCATGTTGGCGATGTCGAGCGAGAACCTGCCGTCGTTGTATTGCAGGAGGTGCATGTCTGAAAGTGACCTTGGCTCACCTCTCGTTGGATAATAGACCCATCGCATTTTCTGAAGGAGAGAAGCAGTATGTTGCTAGCTGTTAAGTAGTCTAATTAAACTAATAGGTCTTTTTTTTAATTTTTTGATGGGCATTGGTAAATGTGATTTGGTTGGATTCAGTATATAAAAATGAAAAGAATTTTTCAATATATAAAGTGTACTTAAATATGACAATTTGAAACACTTGTTTAAACAAATGAAGGTCAACAATGCTTCAAATGCATGTTTATGCTAAAGACGTATAATTTCTCATTTCTCTGTTTTTAATTTAATCTATATTGTTTTTTTTTAAAGTCAAGATATTTGTTTTTATTCATTTTTTTGAGCCCTCAACAAAAAAATAGGAAAACAGATTCATTACCTAATTTATAACAAACTATGAAACAAGGTCATACACAGTGACCAAAATTCTTCTAAGATTATTTCCAAACAGTACGAAAATTACTGGAATTTCATGACTAATAGTTAATAAAAAACAAAAACAAAACGATACTTACAAATGGAAGATCCCAGTACTGCTCCTAAGAAAAATAAAAAATAATAAATATTAGTGATGAATAATACCTTTTAACCTTAAACTACTGAACTATTATTTGTGAAGGGGAGAGAGAGGTAGTTTAGACATGTTCTCTGCCCCATCTTTGGAGGAATAGTGTGTGACAGTGTCAGCTGGGCTCCTGTGGGCACCAGAAGAGTTGGAGGAGGACCCAGACCAACTTAGATAAGGACTAAGAGAAGTGGGACCGGAGATGAGTGGAGATTTGTGGAAGTGAATGCACAGGATAGATATTATTATTCAGTAGATGGAACCTACTCATATGGAACAAGCCCACCAAAGGGGCCACTGACTTGAAATTCAATCTTCTAAAGAATATTAATTATTTCATTAGGAAGAAGTAAGAGGAAGTAAAGGGAAATACAGAAAGAAGAGATAACACTTATTTTTTGAAAAATTAATTAATAAATAGATAAAAATGTACTAAAATGCAAGGAAAATAGTATTAGGGTAGATATGTTGACATGTAGGATAGATAGCAATATTTGGAGGTGTGGGCATGATATGAAAGCAGTTGGTACGCATACCTAATTTGGTCATTTGTGTCCTATGATGATAAATATCTCCAGAGCTTAGTAAATGTAATTAACTGATGATGTTCAGAATGAGTACTCAGTGATTACCCCAATTAGAAGGAAATTCATTCCTTCGTAATGTTCATGAATAACATTTTGTAAGTTTAATTGCTTTACAACACATACACACACACACACGAGGACACTGACACATCACTGGCTGGAATATGATAAAATTAATTTATCGTTACTTAATTCCCTCAACCAGTGCAATCAGCAGAATCTGTTGAGCCAACTCTCCAGTGGGGAAGTGAAGTAGAGGTTGATCAAGGTGGGGATCCCTTTGTGTGGGTTTATGAAGTGGGTCATATTCTGTTGGTTCCATTCTACTTTTATTGACCTAAGCAGAGTATTGTGCATCTGGCAGTTACTTGACTCTGGTGACTGGCAGAAATGGTGAAGAAAGCTATGAGGATACTGATCTTATCCCAACGCATTTAAAGAAAATTATTTACACAGTCTGTCAGGAGTAAAGGCTATTGTTGAATTATTGATATATATATATATATATATATATATATATATATATATATATATATATATATATATATATATATAGAGAGAGAGAGAGAGAGAGAGAGAGAGAGAGAGAGAGAGAGAGACTGCAGGTCACTTGTCAGAAGACACACATATAATTATGTGCGTATGTATATGCACACAGTACCCACATATTGTACTAGTGCACAGAACCTCTTCTTCACTAAGATACTAACAATCAGTGATATCAAAGACACAAAGTAGAAATATGAAGTACTTACAATATTCATGGAGAGCATAGCAGTGCAGTTCATGGTGACCTTATATGATGGCATGACCGTCTGGTGAGTCTCTCTGGGCTCCTTGAGCATCGAGTGGACTTCTGAAATATGGATATTATTATTATTATTATTATTATTATTATTATTATTATTATTCAAAAAATAAACCCTTATTCATATGGAACAGGCCTACAGAGGCTATTGACTTAAAATTCATATTTCCAACCTAACCTAACCTCCACCAGCTTTCTCTCATAAAACCAAATATATTTATGCCTTGGAGACAAAACTTTCCAGTTATTTATATATTTAATGATAGACTAAACATAAGCTCCAAACGATACTCTCTCTCTCTCTCTCTCTCTCTTCATTCACTTCTTCATCCGGATATTTACTCAGATCTGCCTATCCACACGTCAAACCTACTCTCTGACCTCCAAGCAACACTGGCCCTTACCTCCTTGGAACATAAGAGTCACAGAAACGCTCAGCTTCGGCTTCGTGACGTAATTCGAAACAACACACTGGTACCGGCTGCCCTTGTCCGATTCCGTCACGACGAGGCTGTACTCGGCTTCGTGTCGCTCTTCTACGCTGACACCCCTGCTCTCGACGGCTTCGCCCTCCCTGTACCACTGCACCTTCGGGTGTGGGAACCCGCCGTAGGTGACGCATTTCAAGTGGAGGGTGTCGCCCACTTGGACTGTGTCTTTTGGGAGTAGCCCTCGATGATTGGGGCGCTGGGGGCTGGAGAATAAGCAGGGGGAGGCTAAATCTTTGATGTTGAAAAGGTCTGAGAATGATCAACAAAACAATAAGCAAATGGACACTGAGAGAAACACTAGATATCAAAACGTATTTGGGGCAAAAACTTATCATTTTTAGGTACATTTATTCGAAATGTATCTTTCCTCACCGGAAGATTCAAAAAGTCTATAAACAAATAAATAAATACATAAATAAATAGATAAATAAATAAATAAATAAATAAATAAATAAATAAATAAATAAATAAATAAATGAATAAATAAATAAATAAACTGTCCACAGTCACAAGAAAGTGTAAACCCTACTTACAGATGGGAAAAGTCTACAGTACCTACCCTCCGACAATCCAAACAGGTCATAGGTGTACTCGGCATCTGACCTCGTCACAGTGGGGCTGCAGACCCCCGTACCCACTCGGCTCGCCCTGAAGAGCTTCCGACCATCTTCGTCTCGCTGGTAGGTGAAACAACGGTAAATTTCGGTACTGTACTCGTCTGTGACCAGTTTCCCCATGAAATAGCGGTGGGCATTATCGTCGCTCCAGTCTGCTACGCAACGTAGTCTTTCAGCTGCAAGGAGAGTATCTTTGTTATATTGTCAGTTAAGACACTCTCATAATAATTCTAATAGCTCATCGTAATTTGAGCAATGAGATGGAAACAGAATCCAAAATCATTTTATTTCTGGGGACATCAAAATCCTCAGGGTCTTGAGAAACTTCTTGGTTTAAAGCACAATAATGTTGGCCCAGACTGAATGTAAATATCTGCCATCATAAATCCTTTCCACAAACTCCTTTACAATAAACACTTACGTCTTGGAGCCACATCAGGCCCGCTCTGCTCCACACAAGGATTGTAGAGCATCATCAACTCGGTGGTATTTTCCAGGGAGTACATCTGCGACGGCTCCTGGCTGCAGCTTTCGTAGGGCGTCTGGTACGTGAAGGACCTTGAGCCGTCCCAAGGGCATCTGGTGACGCCATCGATGCGAACTAAAGTGTGGTTTTCGCTCATGACTTCCGTGCAGAGTTGGCCGAGGTCTTCCAGGGGCTTGCATCTGGCTGTGATCGAGAGGAACTTGATGAGGTCGCTTTGAAAAGGGACCAGAGTCCCTTAAGGTGAGCATGTGGATCCAACCCTTATTTCCAAATTAGTAAACAACCCCCAGTTCCATTTTGTTCCACTAAAGTTTGTGACACTTATTTGTTAAGTCCCTGAATACCAATGGAACATTTCCACTTATAAAAAATTGCAGAAAAAAAAAACTAAAACCTACAATCACATAGGATCGAAAGCAATTAAAATTTTACAATTTTTTATTTTTAATTTCTGGTGTATAGATTTTTGCGGATTGTACGAGTAACCGTAAACTAACAATTTTAGTACCTAATTTAATAGAGCCGATACGAAAACGGGAAACAAACGTGCAATGTATCAAAATATCACCAGAAAAGTAACATTACATAATTGAGTGTCAGTCCGTCAGCAGCCAGCTGTTTAACATTATGGTAATTAAAGATATTAATTGGCACTTTTCTTGTACTAATTCAAGTTAGTCCTGTAATAACTTACTTAAAGTAGACATTTATTTATGCTGTTTTATAAATAAATTTATAACTATGAGGCTAATCTAAGCTAATCACCCTCCAAAAAATGTCTTGACTCTTAAAACCATAGAAATTGATACTATAATAACTTAATCAATTTGCAGAATTTTTATGATCGGTTCTTACAATCAACTAATGTTAATATGAAAAAGATAATTCACCTGTAAGGATAATTAACAGTTTTGTAAGGCTTTCCTTTGTAGAATCTACATTCATATCGAATTTGGTTATCAAGACATCCTTACGCAGTTTATAACCATGCAAGTCAAAATAGTGAGACACAATACTCACATCTCCTGTATGTCAAAATATTGGGATGTTTCTCTGTTATGATGACACATCTGTTGCATTCCTTTCTCCTGTGTAAAAGATAAAACATTCATATTAATAGAAAATTTAAAAAGTAAACTAGAGCTAAGAAATAACAAAGTATAAGTAGTTATGGGTCATACTGTTCTTATTTGAATGTGAAAATGAATTTGAGTAGTAGGAGTACTGAAACTTACCAGCACCAAGGAAATATGAACGATTGCATTGTGGGATATGGTATATTTGACTGTAGCATTTCAAATTGTCATCATTTTCCTTCTTTATACTATTTCCTTCAAGATTCTGTCAAACTTCTCAAATGATCATTGTGGAAATGTGGAATTTATTCAGTGAATTTCTGCAGAATTGCTTCATATCAACAGCTGCTATTATTTTACAAATCGCCATCAATTAAAGATATTTCAGTCTGCTTAATGAAATCTTTAGTGACCATAGTTTCTTTATAATTCTGTACAAGAGACTTCCTAGAAAATATACCCTTGAACCTAACCAGAGTGAAAGTTCCTAAGGGTGCTTTTTCTGAGCTGAAAAACGTGTCCTTTCCTCAGTAAATGTCCCACAGTTTACTCAGGTCAAATCCAGCAAGCTGAGTTACTTAGTTTCGTTGCCCTGTGCTTGAAGTCCACAAGTTATTACCATAAACAAACTCCTCTAGAGTTTACTAATAATATTTTAAATGTGTCTGAGGATTCTTGACTCTCAGGTCCCAAATTAATGTTCACAGATTTGCAACTGGAAACTGAATGTCTTTTGCATTTTCTTGTAGCCTCGTCATGAATAAGTTTCCTTAATTTGATACTGGAAATTTAATGTCCCCAAGTTTTCATACTTCAAAGTTAATTTCTTATTTTAGCATACCTGTATCTCAGACGCCCACTGGTTTGTTTCTTCTTGCATAACTATTTTGATTTCAATTTAAGGCTAAATGAACTTTCATTATTTCATTTCTTAGGGTTACATAACCAATGACATTCCCTCGTTACCATAAGGTTCTGAGTTCCTTGCTGGATTACTGTTATCTAAAACTCATATCTATTCCACATGACCCCATCACATTTTTTTTTAACACAGGAGCTTTTGTGACTCATTTAAAATCTACTGTTTTCCTTTTCAGTTATATATATTATAATTTAAATTGTATTCAAGATACTTTCACCATCTTTTGATATCATAAACAGTGGGTAGAGCAGACATCAGATGGTTGAAAGATTGTCTTATAACAAAGCTCACATTTTATCTATGGAAAAAATCTTCGTATATGTAGTGTTGAATCCTATCAACTGGAATAGTCATCGCTACTCTAGGAAACCTCAGAGCAAACCCTCTTCTTCCCTGGTGTCTTCGTGACACCTGTCAGATCACAACTTCTCACCTCAGCGGAAATCATCAAACCTTGAAATGCAAAATTAAGTTCCCTTTTTTCCACTTCATCTAAGCCTAGGAATTTTATTTTTGTTTTCTTAATCTACGTGGGTTAAATAAGCTTATTATTTGATCTTCCACTTTCTTCTGTTGTTAGAACTATTAGCAGGAATCTACGCGTGGGAATTTGGCCCAAACTTGAAATAAGGCGGTCCTTGTGACTGGTAACAACCTATTCGATTTTGGGAGAGATCCAGATTTGGATAATTTTATTTCTGGGTTGGGGAAGGGTTAGGGAGTTCTGCCTTGGCAGAGCCTTCCAGTCTTCCATAGCCTCTGTTACTTACTTGTCATGGAGGAGGTAATTCTGCCCCAGAGAGGCGGAACAAGGGCTGTTGCTGAACTCGAACTGAGTGATGTCCACGTATCTGTCGCTGGTGACCTCATACCACTTCCCTGCCCATTCTGTGGGCATCTGGCACTCATCTGCGGAAGGGAGAATTGTTATTATTATTATTATTATTATTATTATTATTATTATTATTATTATTATTATTATTAAATAGATGAACCCTATTCATATGGAACAAGCCCACCAAAGGGACCACTGACTTGAAATTCAAGCTTCCAAAGAATATTAAGGTGTTCATTTGAAAGAAGTAACAGCAGGTAATAGGAAATACAAAAAGGAGAGATCAGGCATTAGATAAAATAATGAATTAACAAACTGATAAGTAAATAAATCGATAAAAACGTAAATAAGTTATTCGAGTACAGGAAGAATTGCTTCAGGGTAGCAATGCATCGCATCTTCGCTCGCAGAAAGGGCACAGGAGAGATGTGGTTTCAAAAAAGGTCTGGCTTATTATGCCATATTTTTATAGTAAAAGTCGAAATGAACTGTTTGGAAGTATCAGTGGCACAAAATGGTTACTATCAAGAATAAAATCACGAAATTTTCATGAATAAGTCCATTCTGTTCCAAGGCAGAAAAAGTCAAAATGGATAGTGAGAATTGTTACAAGTCTGCATTCTTTGGAGAAGTTATAAAATTTACCATTAGTCAGATTAAAAGGCCTCTTTTGCAGATCTCTTACTTCGAGATTTCAGATATCTGCAGGCAAAGGAAACTCTAAAGCCTGAATTTGTTTGTAAACAACCTCTTCTAAACTTTATTCTACTTGGAAAGAGTTTGCTGCCCAAAGGAGTATCTTCTAAAACGCTCCAAGTTGTGAAGGAGTTTTGACAAGGAGACCTGACTTTGTGGATTGCATTCACCCACCATACCTCTGCTGAAGGTCAAAACTGTGCTGACGGTGAGGGGCGAAGTCGTGGCCGTGTTTGTCGCTTCGCAAGAGTACTGTACGCCATCATCATAAGGCCCCACTTGGATGCTGATGACGGCCTCTGATCTGTCCTCCAGTAGACGCCTGGCCGAGGTTATCTCTTGGCCATTCCGGAGCCACCTCAGGGTAGCCAGAGGGAATCCCCGTAGCTGGAACACTTCAGCTGGATGGAGTAGCCTTCTGTCACCTGGATGGTGGACCCGAAGCCTTCTATGACGGGCTGCCCAGGCTCTAAAATGAGGAATGCCCTGTTAGTTTCCTTGAATTTCTTTTTCTAGAAATTCAAGGTGGCAGGTAGCTATTCAGTGCCTGAAATAAACTAAATACGAGATAACTATTAAGTTCATCAATAATCTTGACAAAGAAGTTTAGCTTTTGAACAACAGATTATAATGAAACTGTCTGTGAAGTTTGAATTAAATTTCATTCTTGATTTCAAAATGTTGGTATTAATTTCAAAAGGATAATAAGGGAATAGTGCATTTAAGCTTGCTTCTAACTTTAGGGTTCTCTCTGCAACCATATTAAGAAAGTCTAAATTGATCCCTTAGTTGTGATATTGAAAGTAATATCGTGGTACTAGACGAAATAGAGGAGCCAATTTTACATGAATGATGTTATCATATGTTATCTTGTACTTAATGTCATCATCAAATCATGTTTATGAGGAAAAACTTATTTAATCCCACACAGCAAAAAATCATCAATGTCCTACTCTGCTTTTAAATTAGTAATAGGAGAGGTTATAGATGTTATAGATTTATATCCTATTAAGACAGTGAAAATGAAAAAAGGTTATCAAGGGTCAGTAACAAAATACACAAATAATTATTGTTCATAACTCTTCATCCCGAATTAAATGAATGGCACTTAAACATTTTATATGCAATTACTTTTGTTTTAAAGATAATGAGAAAGTTCCAGCCATCGTCCATCACGAAATGATAAGGAAAATAAAGACTTTAACGTCACAAAAGTCTATAAGTCCACCAGGATTAGGTCTTCAGCCTTATATATAACTGGCAGTGTGAATACGACAGACAAAAGTTCGTGAAATTTCTGTCCATGTTCAAGTCGCGAAAAATTGAGATATAATTAGTTCTCAGTAATAAATCTCTATCATCCTCGATTTCTGGAATGTCTGACATAAGAGTAGGGCAAATAATAATAAATTTTTATCCCCCTTCTACTAATAAACAAGAAGTTTGAGTCCAGCTAAATGTAAGAGACTTGTAGGAACCTTGAAAATCCTAAATAAGACTTTTATAACAATAGAAGACAGAATCCTTCCTCTACATGATGTATTCTTACAGAAACCCCAAATACCATTTTTTATCTCTCAAGTTTTATATAGAATAGAATGGAATATAGAATTTAGGCCAAAGGCTAAGCGCTGGGACCTATGAGGTCATTCTTCCCAGAAAAGAAATTAAGAATATGAAGGTTTGAAAAGTGTAACAGGGGGGAAGAAACCTCGCAGTTGCACTATGCAATAACTGTTAGGATAGGTTTGACGAAAGTCAGACGAAAGAAAGAGAATGCGAAAGGAGGTACAGTAAAAGGAAATGAAAGAAGTTTTAAAGAGAACGAGAGACATAGATACATTAAAATTCTCCTCAGAACTTCGCCAGGGGCTCTAAAACCAGTCGGCCTAAAGTCTCACCAATGGCCGCGTCGAAGATCTTGTAAGATTTGTCGAAGTTCTCGCCGAATTGCACGCAGGTCTCGCCCCTGGCCTCGTTCATCTCGTACATGTGGTCCTCGTCCTGTACTTCCTTGTACGTGAAGCACTTGTATCTCTCTGGTCTATCCGGCAGTTTCTCGAGTTTCCCCATGAGGTAGGAATTGTCACCTTCCCTCCAAGTGGCTATGCAGTCGACCTTGCTCGCTGTTTATAGGAAAAGGAAAGAGGGATACATTACTTCAGGCATTGTTATTGCCACAATTAATAAGATTGATATGAATAATGTCAACAGCAAAACTTTATTTTTGCAGGAGATGATGATGATAGCATTTAAAATACATAGAGGAACAAGATTCTCTTCAATATTCCATAAAGAAAAGTTTAATAAAAAGAAAAATAGCTTTTAAGAAAACAAATCAGCGCAAATATTTATTACGATACACATTAAACAGAATCAGTGACTAAATAAAACGAAAAATCATCAACTGGAAAATATCTTAAATAAAAAATAAATAGAAAAAACCAGCTGGCATCAAATCTTTGAGACAGAAGAGAAACATTTGGTCGAGCTAAAGACAGAAGCCAACCTAGACCTTGAATTCAATTGAGCATAGAATTTAGGCCAACGGCCAAGCACTGGGACCCATGGGGTCATTCAGCGTCGAAATGGAAATTGAGAGTAAAAGGTTTGAAAGGTGTAACAGGAGGAAAACCTCAAAGCAGTTGCACCATGAAACAACTGTTAGGAGAGGGTTAAGGAAAGTCAGATGGAAGAAAGAGAATATGAAAGGAGGTACAGTAAAAGTAACGAAAGGGGTTGCACTACCTGAATACTTACAGTAATAATTGTCCTCACTGCCTGTACACGGCTGGTACCAAAACACCAACTCCGTATTGTTCCTCCCTGAAATCATGGTGGAGGGGAGCTCCTCACACTCCTCGTCAGGATTCCGGTAGGTGAAGGTCCTCCTACTAGGGAAGGGGCATTGGGAAGCCGCGTTCTTCTTCTTCAGGAGAGTCAGGTTGAAGTCGTCCACTAGGGAGCACAAGGTATTGAGGTCCTCCTCGTCCATGCAGGGCGCTGGAAGTGGAGGATTTTCAGTAGTGCTCTTTTATTTATTCGGTCTTTTACTGGATATCCTCAGCTGTGATTGGTGGAAGCTCAAGTTGCTCGTCTCCTATTGGTTACAACGATCTCTGATGCTGATATTTACCGTCAGCTCGCGAGTAACAAAGTACAGTAACTGATTAATGTATCTAAACACTAAGTACACAGGAACAAGTTATTATTTAATATTTTCTCTCTCTCTCTCTCTCTCTCTCTCTCTCTCTCTCTCTCTCTCTCTCTCTCTCTCTCTCTCTCTCTCTCTCTCTCTCTGTGGTGCTTGCGTTTGTAACACTGAACCAATGTCGTTGTTGCATTAATTAACAGCTTGACTGGTAAATAAATACAGTTCTTCTATAAAAATGAGAATCATTACTTCGGGCCTGTTATGTTTCGACATTGTTATATTGATTCAAAATCACTGAAACCTTTATCTGATTTTCATTCCTGACAGCTGTTTGATCAAAACGAAGCAAGGGCCTTAATTTTTTACACTTAAAGTCTTTTCATATTAAAACCAGACGTTCGAGAAATGGCTTAAAACTCATTTCAGAACAGCTTCCAGACATCTCTTTCCAATCTCTTTGGCTTGAGACGTCGCCAGACCGACTGTGGATACAGTTAAACCTGAAACATCCACATTGAGGAGAAGACGAGATATCGAGAAACTGATTCTGGTTACGGCTGCAATTCCCTCTCCAGATCCACTCGAGAGATGAGGCGAGATGTCTCGAAAGTGTTTGTTGAGAAGGAGTGAATGAAAGAGTGAATTAGACTCTAATAATCAATAAACACATTGAAGAGGAGGTCGAGATGTCTCGGAAGTATTGGGGAGATGAACTTGGTCTTTTGAACTTACAAGCTTAATCGCATTCAGTAAAATTCGAAGACACTCAATCGATTTCTGCTTTTAACTTTTTTTCTGCTTTTCACAAATCGACCCTCAAGTTTTATTTTCGTGTGTCCTTTAATATATATTTTTTTATTATTTAATATCACTGATTGCCCTCTGTTCATGCTAAAAATAAGGCAATCGCTTGTTTTTTTTGGGGGGGTTCCTTTCTTAATCAGTGAAAAATGGAAGATGGAGCGATTCCCATCAGTGTCCATAACTTTTTTTTGTCATTTACGGAATAAGTTACAAAAGTTACAGTTCTTTGACCCTTTTTCTGAAATTACAATTCTTTGACCTTTTTCAAGTTATGGTTATTTGGTCTTTCAAGTTAAGAATTCATTCTCTCTTGTCAATTAGTGAAACAAAAAATACTGCATATTTTATGCTTTCATAGAGACTTCGTATTATTATTATTATTATTATTATTATTATTATTATTATTATTATTATTATTATTATTATTATTATTATTATTATTATTATCGTTGTTTTGGGTTAAATTCCTCGACTCTCTTATTGCTGATTAGAATTAATTGTTCTTTTTGACAAGAAGTGATATTGTATCTAATAAATTACACCTGCCAAACACTTATTGATCTTACGAGCTAATAATAATAATAATAATAATAATAATAATAATAATAATAATAATAATAATAATAATAATAATAATAATAATAATAATAATAATAATAGCTGTAACCTCACTAAACCAAAAATTACATCATCTATGGTCAGGACATTTGGACGAAAAAATTAACCAAACATCTCAAATTCATTAGTTTGTTCTAGATGTCTAGCTGAAGAGATACTGAAATGTGGCGTTCATTTACCGTAGACTTCATCGAACTACACCACTCCCCATACAGTGATACATTTGAGCTTATAAATAGGAGGCGAAAATTACGGAATATCTTTGGCTAGGAAAACGTTAATAATGAATAAATAATATACTCACATTCCTTATATTCGAGCAAGTTCGGATGTTTCTCGTTAATGATGAAGCACATGTTGCAACCATAGTCTCTGAAACGATTCAGAGAAATGTTAATAACTTATATGAGACATTGGAAAAAAATTATAACTTATGAGAAATATAGAATATGTTTTCAATATCAAAAAGACAAAAATAAAATGTCATTCATTTTATGTCTTGCAAAGAATTCCAATAATGAAATGAGGCTTGATATTGGCCATAATTTGTACAGAGTAAAGAATTTTCATTTTTTTATTTATGAGAGCTAAATCATTCGATGATTTTTCGAGTATTCAATATTAAGATAAATAATATATATTTCTATCAAGTATTGTTACTGTTATAACAAGAAACAGTTACTGATTCTGACACACAACTTCAAATGACGACAAAAATAAGAATCAGCGTGAAAAACCAGGCTTTTAAAAGTTAATAAAAAAAGAATATATTGTTATTTTCACTAACAATGTATTATTTTCTTCGAACCAATGCAAACACATACATAAAAAGAATATATATATATATATATATATATATATAATATATATATTTTGATTTATATACATATATATACAACAATAACTTGCCCATCATATACAACCCTTTAATCATTTACTGTACAGCAGAAGTCCAATAAATCACACTGCACTGCATTATATCACTGGAACAATTATCACCTTTTCCAAGAACACCTCAATCTAAAAAAAAATTACCACCACAAAGACTATCACCTCATCCAAGAATACCTGAATAAAAAAAAAGAAAACAGAATATCAAGACCACTCACTCATTCTTGAGCAAGTACTTATTCTTGAGGGAGGCTGTGCACTCAGTACTGCCGAAGTGAGTGCCAGTAATGGCGAAGTCGTCATATGTGGCGTGCCAGTGGCCTCTCCATTGGTCAGGGAATTCGCATCTGTCTATACAGAATTTAGAACGTGAGGATAATACTCCACCGTGTGTGTGTGTGTGTATGTATGTATGTATGTGTGTGTGTATGTGTATATGTATATATATATATATATATATATATATATATATATATATATATATATATTATATATATATATATATATATATATATATATATATATATATATATATATATATTCCATTGGTGTGTAAGTGTGTGTGTATGTATGTATTTATGTATGTACGTATGTATGTATATTATATATTTATATACATATGTATATATATTTATAATATATATATATATATATATATATTTGTATGCATATATATATATATATATATATTATCATATATAAAGGATGGTTAAAATTACAGATTAACATCCCCAAATATAAATAATAATTAAGAGTATACGGAAGTTTTAACATCCTATTTTAACTTAACATATAAAAAAATTATAGATTTTAACATCATACACAAAAAACAGCTGAAATAAAACGAAGGAATTTAATAAATGCAAGAAAATAACTATGAAAAGAATTTAAATCTTTCAGAGAAACTATATAAAAACTCAAAATAAAATAGAATAAGTAACAAAACCAAAAAAAAAACCAAAAAAAGGCAAAAAAATCATTACCGTAAGAAACCTGGCCTTCTTCGACAGACAGAACAATGACTTTCGAAACGGAACCTTTCTTCCGGTCTGAAAGGACGCACTTGTACAGACCGAAGTCCCCCACTTGGACGGGGTCAATCACCAGGTCATATTTGGTGACCTGGCCTTCCTCCCACCCGGCGTCGGTGTCGAGAGAAAACCTGGGCCGGTCGTATGAGCTGATGTCTAGGACGCTGTTTTCGGACATTTTGGCCATCTCGTCGTCTGAGACTCTGACCCAGCTGATGTCCTGTTGAGGATGAGGCAGTCAGTAAGAAGATATATATATATATATATATATATATATATATATATATATATATATATATATATATATATAGGACCAAGGGCAGAGGAAGACGTCCATAATAACGGCATACCTTTATTTGTGCTTACGTTTCAAGACATCTGTCTCATTATCAAAGCTGGAATAAGTAAAATATAAATATAAAATCAGACTCATACTTAAAATTACAATCAAAATATAAAAAAAAAAAAGTTATGCAAAAGAAAGACAAAATTAAGAAGACCGTTACTGTTTTACGGAGTATAGCCTAAAGTAGAGTGACATAAACAAAGAATTTGGTAAACTCGTCAGGTACAGAGTTGTTGAGGTAGTTTGGTTGTTCAATCTTGGTACTAGTAGTTTAATAAAAAAGAGATTCAAAGATAGGAAGCGAAGAACTGGGGACTTTGGAAAGTATTTTAAAATTTCTATAATCAATTTCTGTTTTACATCTTTTGGCGTGTTCTCGAATATTTGAGAACTCTGGATTAGATAGTTTGACTCCAGTTCTATAACTGATCCCCTATGACAATCAATTCGCACTTTCAGTTTTATTTCCCCTGACTACATTAAATAGACGATGCTTGATGTCATTTAATTTTGTCTTTGTACTGGAATAATGATTTGATATTAAGAGGATTGACCGGAATCAATTTACAATTAATGGCAGGTGCATACTGTTGAATTAGGTTATTCAAAGTGTTGTAAAAGACTTATCGTGGATCATAGGGAGACTGGCGAAAAATGTCATCTTAGGAACTGTAGGTATTTGTAATTTAGGTATATATTTATCATTCAGAAATTTATTTAAATAGGTATAAAAAAGTCTGGAAGGGTAACAATTGTCTCGAAAGTATTTGTATAAAAGTTATTTCATAATTAAAACCAAACCAGCTGGAAGTTATATTAAAAGCTCTGTGGAAGACGGTAACCAAGGAGTTTAATTTAAAGTTAAAACAGCAATGGCTATAAAAATTCAAACCTAGACCGGAAAAAGTCTTTTTCCTAAATACTGATGAATTAAAACAATCGTTTTCTCGAGTAACTAAAACATCCAGAAAGGGTAATTGATTATAGAAATTTTAAAATTTCCAAAGTCCCCATCGCTTCCTATCTTTGAATCTCTTTTATTAAACTACTAGTACCAAGATTGAACAACCAAACTACCTCAACAACTCTGTACCTGGACCAGCCTGGAATTCTTTGTTTATGTCACTCTACTTTTATACTCCGTACAAACGGTAACGGTCTTCTTAATTTTGTCTTTCTTTGTATAACTTTTTTTCTTTTTTTTATATTTTGATTGTAATTTTAAGTATGAGTCTGATTTTATATTTATATTTTACTTATTCCAGCTTTGATAATGAGACAGATGTCTTGAAACGTGCACAAATAAAGGTATGCCGTTATTATGGACGTCTTCCTCTGCCAGCCACCTACCCTCTCAGTATATATATATATATATATATATATATATATATGTGTGTGTGTGTGTGTGTGTGTGTGTGTGTGTGTGTGGAACTAATCAAAGCGTGAGCATCTGTTTCACAGAAACGAATTTCTGACTCACATTGGTAACTCTCAATTGAGAAACCTGGGTTCGATCCCGATGTGAGTCAGAAATTTATATATGAATATAGATATATATATATATATATACTGTATTCATTTTTTTATTTATTTTTTATTTATTTATTTTATTTTATTTTATTTATTTATTTAAACTTTCTGCTGACTTCACTCCACCAGCTTCAAATCAGGCTTCAAGTCACGTACACACAGCGTGGAAGTCAGGTACTCTACGGCTAATTAACCTGAGTTAGCCAATCTCCATTCCATTCAACATCAGAATTGCCGGCTCACTGCCTGCAGTATCTGCAATTCCCAAATCATTTCATTGATTGATTCCTAGAAGCGTGTTACTAGATGCTCCTGGGACCAGACAGGGTTAAATCGTGATTTGCATACAGAGGCCATGACAAATTCTGCCAGTCTTTGGCTAAAAAGTGAAAAGGAAACTTGAGAAGTAATACATCTATACTTACGTATTCACGGGTCCAGTATCCTGCCTGGAAGGAAATAAACAGATGCCTTAGTCATCAAATAATGACGTGTAATGTATTTGTTAAACAGAAAATCTAACCTAACATGACCTTACCTTCTAAGGTCTTGTCTCTAGACCAGTGTTTCTTAACCAGGGGACAATTCCCCCCCTGGGTTGGAATTTCAGAGTTGGTGGGGGAATTGTGACCACAGATTGGCAGGCTCAAACTGGCTCTAGAACCACACAAAACACTACTTAGAGGTCGCGCTGGGGTTTCTCTCCGCTATCTTATGTGCTTGTGTTAGTATTTTGTTGCTTATTATTTGGAATGCACCTTTTGAGGCAGACAATTTTGGAAAGGGGGCTGGGGAATGACATTTTGACATATGGAGAAAGGGTGCATAGGCCGAAAAATTTTGAGAACCACTGCTCTAGACCAACATGACACGTGACCATAAAGAAATACATATTCAACCAAGTTTCCTTATAATCATTCAAGTGCTAAATTGTTAAGAATATCAATTATAACCATAAAATGACTCCGTAGTTATATGAAGAAAATAACTTCAGAGATATAAGAAGTATATTTCTCCAACAGAACTGAACTTGAATCTTGACAGAGATTATACATTAAGAAAGTTAGCATTAACAATAGAAATTACTCTGTTTACAAAAGACTACATAAACATGAATGATAACAAATATATCAATTACATTTCCAACACTGAACAGAAATCAATCAGTTTTAATAGTACTTTTAATAAATGATGGAAAAAATTATACATAAAAATAGCTCTAATTAAAAAGGGACTGTCTTTATTAAAAAAAGTACCAGAGTAGGTATTCATATTCACAATGAAATTCTCTGTTATTCTCAGCAAAAACAAAAGAAAAATAACCGAATAACTATGGGATATGATAGAAAAATAACTCACAGTCTTCAATATTGTCTTGGAAGGGAGTCAACATCAGATACCAGTAATTCCCATCAATCTGCTTAGTTATAATGACAGGAGCAGAATGGCTTTGTTTTTATGCAACATAACTTCCTATTCAGCGTACACAATAACAACAAAATCATTTAAATAACTATTAAATACAATACTGAAAGTACCATAAACAAGAGTAAGTAAATAGCAATGGGTTTACTCAGAGAAAGCTCATTCTTTTGAATGTACAACTAACTTTCTTCTAAGTATTTTTCCAAATACTCACTCAGCTTGTTAGCTACCTCTATTCTAAATATTCACTCAGCCTGGCAATTAACCTTTTTTTTTTTCAAAATATTCCCACAGCTTGGCAACTACATCTATTCTAAATATTCACTCAGCTTGGCAATTAACCTTTTTTTCAAAATATTCCCACAGTTTGGCAACTACCTCTATCCTATCTTTTCACTAACCTTGGCAATTACTTTTTCCAAACGCTCGCACAGCTTGTCAGCTACCTCTATTCTAAAAATTCACTCAGCTTGGCAGTTACACTTTCCAAATAATCAAACAGCTTGGCAACTACCTCAATCCTAAATATTCATACAGTTTGGCAACCAACTCGATTCTATATCTTACCTCCATATCGAACGATACGCCTGCCGTGCAGGGCAGGATGACCTTATCAGAAGGTCTGGCGAAAATCTCCATTTCTGGAGGACCGATCAAGGTGAGTTTCTCTGAAATGAGAAGCAATAACCCATGTGAGGTCTTCTGGTTTGTGATGCATTTACCATTTTCTTTAATTCTATGGGTTTTCAGGTATTTGAAAGGGGACTGTGTCTGTGGCATCTCATAAGATTTTGCTTTAGCGTTAACTTACCTATCCCCACACACACACACACACACACACACATTCATGAACATACTATATATATGTGTGTGTGTACGTGCATTCAAAATAATGAAAAATATGTAAATGAAAGAATAAATAAAAGTTCAGGATAACTAGAATGAATGATCAGAGTATTCTGAGAATGTTTAGCCATGTGGAGAGAATGGAAGATGAGAGGTTAATAGAACGCGTGCATCATCTGGAAGAGTCGATAAGCAGGAGGAAAGGAAGGCCTGGAAAAGAGCTGGATATTAAGAGTGAAAGGCAATGGAAAAGAAGGTCTTTAATACCCAAGAAACAAAGAGAGTCGGTGCAAGGCATATGAGGTGTGCTTGAAAGCTTGCTAAGCAGCCTGTGTGAATATCATCTTATTTATGTCTCTGGAGAATCTTTCCACAAAACAGCATTAGTTCAGAGGTGAAGTAGAAAGCAGGTGATTGCTTTTCAATTCCTGAACTTCCGCATCAGATCAATTCAACTTCAATTTCTCTCAGAGTACAATGAAAAAGTATTTAAATCCCTTGCAGGACTGGAGTACTCTCTAACAATAAAATGAGGTTGGTACATGTTAAAAACAAGTCCTTTTTCTGCCTGTTTGTTTCAACATTCATTTTTGAAATGAAAAATAGGCTTGAATCAAAATAAACCAATCTATGGAAAAGATAAAGAAGGAAAGGGGTATTTTCACAGAATAAACTTATTAATCTGTTTTTTTAAATAAGTGAGATCTCTTCATTCTGTATTTTCCTTTACCTCCTCTTACTTCCTAATGAGCACCATATTCTTTGGAATCTTGAATTTCAAGTCAGTGGCCCCTTTGGTGGGCTTGTTCCTTATGAATAGTGTTCATCTTCTGAATAATAATAATAATAATATGACTATCAACAAACAGAAAATATTAACAGAAGCCAATTTCTAATAGGTAAACATCCACCTGCAACCAATTATTACCTGAGGGAGCGTCCGGCTCACAAGAGCTCCCAGGCTGAATCATTTCTTCCTCAGGGCAGTCGCTGTGGAACTCACAGGAGTTACTCAGGCCACACCAGCCGCACCTGTACTTTGCAGCAAGTGCCTGACACTTGTCGCAGGTGTCTGCCTTTCTCCTGCAGCTGTAGACCTTCACTGTTTGGGGTGAAGAAAGATTATCTTTGCCAATAACAGGTAGATTGAGATCAGTCAATAAACATGGGTCTGTTTGGTTTGAACCAGATTTGAGTCAAGATGCTTTTATTTATATAATTAGAGAAACATGACTCTAATGAATAAAATACGATTAAATACACATGGCTGATGAAATGATAAACAAACTTGGGATTTTTTTATAAAATTATAATGAATAAACATGATTTTTGTTCATAAAACTAAAGTACGTCAAATGAGTAATCACCGCCATCACACTGGATTCACCTGAGGTGACCTTGTGTCCGGGCATATCAAGTCGACAGGTCATAAACATGGTTATATATATGAAGGCCATAGGTCACAAGATCATGAGTTACAAGGTCATAAGTTTCTTAACAGTCACTGGGCAGTAACTGACCCCAAAACTGGGTATTTTTTTATGTGAAATGTCTTTAGAGAATTTTCCTAGAAATTTTCTGGTGAATAAAGATTAGGGAAAACATTCTATGCTGGTGAATAAAGATGTGAGGAGGAGGAGGAGGAGGAGGAGGAGGAGGAGGAGGAGGAAGGAGGAGGAGGAGGAGGAGGAGAGGAGGAGGAGGAGGAGGAGGAGGAGGAGGAGGAGGAGGAGGAGGAGGAAGTAATGGGCAGCCAAAGTTACCAGCTGGATGAGAAATTCATCCGATACTACAAAAGATGATCTGAGGTGACTTAAACCTTGGGACAACATAACATGAACCTGTCAGTCCATCAGTCAATCAGCCAAACCAGTCCTACTGACCATGAACATCATCTGGATTATCGACGTAGCGGGGTTGGCCCTCCTCGCCCCAGAATACGCTGACGGGGACGTGGAACTCATCCGTGTCTGAGAAGTAGTCGAACACGACCTCATTGCAATAGATGTGGTCGTACCAGAGGCGGCCCTTGGCAGCTGTCTGGTGACCTTCCATCATGAACTGGCACTGGAATTTGGCATCGTCAAACGTCTTCTCCTGGGGGGATGTTTGAGAAGTTTCATTGAGATGTGGTTCTTCCTGCAAAGAAAACTGTCTCTTGGATTTAGTCTGAGTTTTATTTTTGTGAATACTGACTCATGAGGAAGTTTCGAGGGAAAAAGTCACTTTGAGAAGTTTCACCAAGAAGTAATTTTTCTCTGTAAACAAAACTGACTCTTTGACATTGTTTCTGGGATGTTCGGATCTCGAGTTTGTTGTTTTATTTGTGGTAAGAACTAACTCTGCCACTCACTAGTATAGAATGTCTATATTTCTAGCTTTCTGGGTTTGTATTAGTTTTAACTAATTTTTCGTTTTTGGTGACTGAAAAAGAGAGGAATTATAACTAACAAAAAAAGTGTTTATTAATGTTTCAATTAATATTTTCTATAATTATGGGCTTTTAACGCCAAAATCAATCACTAAAAACTGCATTATTAATATTTCTAATCATAACTCTGACTAACATTTCTACTGCAAATATTTTCACACAGCTGTGGATCTTCAACAAAAACAAGAACAAAAATATCAACAAGAGAAGTAACAGAAAATAACACATGAAAACAGCATTCCAATTTCTATTCAGAAGTGGGACTTACCTCTCCAATATTCTTACTGTCGAGGTTCACAGACCAGCTCCTTCCTTTGGGCACCAGGATTTCGGGAGGGTCTCTTGCAATGGCAGGACAGTTTTCCTTCCCAGAACGCCTCTGAGTGAAGCCTTCCTGTAAGCAATAGGAGAGATATCCTTTACAGACACCGCCCTACTTACGAACGTTCAACTTACGAACATTCAACTTACGAACATTCGGAGATACAAATGGGATCACATATTAAAATTGTGTTCAGAGCTCTCCCCTTGGCCACCTGTAAGTTCAAATTTTGTTTTGTGCAACTATTCTGTAACATACAGTACTGCATGTATAGTGTATTGTGTTTTAGGATGAAAAAACGTACAGTATTGTGTTGATTCTATATCAAACTGTACTTGAGTAGGTATGAAGAGTACAGTAACCAATTTACAAATAATTCAACATACAAACGGGCGTCTGGAATAACACGGATGAAAGTCTTTAACTGAAAGATAAAGACTTCTTAAAGATTAAAGGCTTTTTGAGAATCATATGCACAAACATACAAAAAACATGGCATCTAGCTATATTTATCAAACATTCAAAGATTTGTGACCTCTCATACATCAAAACCACATGAATCTTGTGATTATTATCAAACATTCAAAACAACTTTAGTCTTGTGATAATTTTCAAACATCCAAAGTAACTGGAATCCTGTGATAATCTCAAACATCCAAAAGAACTTACTCAGCATCATTTCATTTCACTGACATCCAAAACATCTTGAATAATGTGATGATTCTCAAATATCTAAAAACAGTATACGCATCATGAAAATTCTCAAACATTCAAAACATCTTGAATCTTGTGATAATTCTCTGGCATCTCAAGCAACTTATTGCAATAACTTTCAAACATCCAAAACAACTTGATCATTCTCAAACATCTGCAACAACTCCAAACCTTTATTAGAGTAATCAAACATTGTGCAAACACACATCCATCCAATAATGACCAGAGACCCAGAACCACTTACATCTTGGCCATAGATGATGGCGTCTACATCAGAACCTTCCTCCAGGTCCTTGAAACATCTGTGTCTCCCCAGATGCCATCTGCAGGAGGGCTTGGCCGTGACGCAATCGCCGCACGTGAGATAGGAGCCACACTCATGAGGCTCTTCTGGGGTCACTTTTGAAAGAAGAAGAGGCAGAGTTTACATTCCCCAAGTCCCTTGCATTGCCCAGTCTTGAAGAATAAACCATGATGAGTTTGGAAGTTAAGTAAAGACACATAACTTCATTTCATAGTGAGGTTTACGTTTTATAAGACGGAATATTTGTATAAATTTAAAGCAAAGATACTTTTCAAAACAATCTCAGCAGAAGTTAAGGAAAAGAAATTGGACGAATCTTTTCGGATCTCCAGGAAAATATAAGAAGAGCAAGTGCTTTTCAAGAGAGGTTCCCACAACGTAAAATGATTTATCAGATTTAACAAGAAAGGAAAAATGGCATTGCAGAATTTTCACACACACACACATTCATGTACTACAAAGAAATTGACTCCATGACTTACCTGGGACACCTGAAAGTACGGTGACTTCTTTAAAAGTTTCCACAGGAGGTTCGGTCAGTGTGCTACACTGATAGTTCCCGCTGTCATCTCGGGTAACCTGTATGAAAAATTATACATTTTCATTAACTCTTCATTATTATCAGTGCCATTAGGCCTGATCTCTGAACCTGAAGATTAAAAAGCATTAAACTATCATACAAATGAAAGAGGGGCTTACCTCTTTCTCTATTTAAATTCCTTTTTACCTCATCCACTTTCTCAAAAGCAGAAACTATGTCTATTCTGCACTTGTTGTAGTTCATTTAAATGTGACAGCTCCAGTGAACGTAAAACTTTAGTATGTGTGATTGTGACAGTTGTGACGCATGTTAGTGTGAAAAGTAGAAGAAAGTACAGATACTTGGCTTTAAACTTATCCAGTGAAAGTAGGACAAGAAAATTGGTAAGTTACAGAACAGGTGAATCAAAGAAGATAGCAATGTGGAATCAACATGTCTGGCAGACAACTGCATCAATCGAATAAAAGTCAGAGTGCATGACAGAATTGCTGAGCCATCTCCTTTATGGAAGTGAAGTTTGGATGTTGAATACAAATGAATGGAAAGACGTTTAAGTTATATTTTAGTGGTATATTAAGTATTGCAGCACAAGGACAAGAAATGTGGGAAGACACAGAAGTGGTAAAATTTGTGGCATAGGTGAAAGGATGCATCAGGACATTTGAAGAATGAAAGGAGGTAGTTTAGTGAAAAGAAAGTACAATCCAAAACTGTCAGCAGAGAGAAAGAGAGAAAGGACTAGGAAGGGATGAAAAGAGTGAAAGTGGCATTGGAAAGGAAAGACCTTCACATCCAAAAAGTTAGAGAGTAAGTGAAAGAGGGAGATAAAAGGTGCATAGTCAAAATACAAACTCAGGAGGTCTCAGTCCCAGTAACCAACCTCCCGAATCGTCAGGTAGACGAACTTGGATCCGTCAGGTCCCAGATCAGTGACGACGTCCGAACGAGTGTCGTGGGTGATCCTGGTGCCTCCGGCGTGTAGGATAGTCGAGTCGTGGACCAGAATCACATCCTGCAATTAGGGATGGTGGTTATGGCGTCCTACGAGGACTGGGAGACGGGTTAGAGGTATGTGATGTATGCATACATTAAGTAGTTTATCAAAAGAAGCATTTATGGATGAACTTGGAGATATGCATTGCAGACATTCTTTTTATTCCTCTAGGTATGTTTTTTTATATTTACAGTGTATATATATATATATATATATATATATATATATATATATATATATATATATATATATATATATATATATATATATATATATATATTACTATCAAAATGGGGACCACTGGGAAACCTGTGATCCTACCAAATGGGGAACCACCTGGTGATGTGATCCTACCAACTCCACAGGGAACCTTACCTGGTGAACACCTGTGATCCTACCAACTCCACAGGGAATCTTATCTAGTGAATACCTGTGATCCTACCAACTCCACGGGGAACCTTACCTGGTGAATACCTGAGCTTACAATACAGGTGAGTGTCAGGGTCCCTCCCTCTTGAACTGAATCAGGGCCTCGCAATTCAACCGTTACCGGCTCCCTCTCAAAGTCAAATTCATCTTCTTCGTCGTCATCATCATATACTTCTCCTTCTTCTGGAATGAGAGATTGGTGTCAATAAGATGATGATTATCTGAAGAAAATAGAAAGAGTTTTAGAGCTTTTTCTTAATTCTTTTTTTTTTTTTTTTTATTTTGGTGTTTAGAGGTGTTTACTTTGATATTAAATTGTCATTGTTGTAATAATTTAAAATTATTAAGAACTCTTATGTCTCAGTTTTGTTATAGACGAGTGTTTATAAAACATTCTTTAGAGGGTAATGATATATGGAGTAATCTTAATTTGATATTTCTAATAATAATAAACAAAGAATAAGTATAAAATTTATACAGGCCGTAATACCACTTGATGTCCTGTCATACATACACACACACACAAACATCTACTGTATGTGCATTAGGAATGAGGCCGCTACCCTTTCTCGCATGAAGCCCTGACACCTGCACACCCATGCAAAATCCCACTCTGAACAAAAATCAAACAAGAGACGAAACGTAAAAGGAAATTTACTCAGGACAGTGACGTTCGTCGAGCCGAACTCGTCAAGGGAGATGAAGCATTCGACCAGGCCGTTGTCACTCATGGTGGAGTCCTTAATGAGGAGGGTGTGGGTGACTACGTTTGGCTCCCGACGCCCGTGGGACCTCTTCCTCGTGCTGTAGCGAGAGTTTGGGGTCGTGGAGTCGACTGACTCCGAGTTGTGCAGAAACAGGACCTGTAGATGAGGGGTGTTCAGAGGTGGGAGCAGTGTTGGAAGTTCGGGGGTATACGGAGAAGTAGTGGTAATAATAATAATAATAATAATAATAATAATAATAATAATAATAATAATAATAATAATACAGTTGACCCTTGTCTATTCGCGGTTCTGGATTAGCGGATTAATCTATTCGCGGATTTTTCTGTGGAACGTATATCCACATTACTCGCGGAAAATTCGGCTATTCGTGAAATTGTTCATAGAGAAATATTCACTGATTAGTATTTTCATATTATTTTTGTGACTCAATACATTTCTTATGATAAAACTTTCCAAATAGGCAGGTATAAGCATTTTTAGAAGGGGATTTTGGTGTTTGAACTATCAAAATAGGTAGTTATAAGCGTTTTTAGAAGGGGATTTTGGTGTGGTCCCTATACCCGGCGAATTCTGGGGGTGGACTTAATAATATCTCAGAAGAAGGAGACCCCCTTTCAAACAAAACTTCTTTAAACAGAGAGGCTGCCTGGAGGCCGCTGAGTTTGTACTGCAGTTTCTCAATCTCTCGAATGCGTTCCTTCGTAGCAGCAGATAAATTATATAATACCTGTCCAAAGTCCATTTATTCCTTGACGTTTCCGTAGTTTTCTCTACCAAGAGGTACAATTATAAATATGGCATTGACCCGTCCACTCCGGTACGAGAGTGTGTAACTGAATAAACAAAACACAGTCACCATCCAACATACGAATGAGTTACGTTCCGGACGGCCGTTCGTATCTTGAATTGTTCGTAAGTCGGTTTCTAATATGCAGTGAATCATTTTTGTTTTTGTTTACATTCCCGAGTTAACTTTCCACTGAATTTTTGAATAATGCAGTATTATAAAAGATTGCAGTAGCTGCAATCACTTGTCCAATACAAGACAGAGCAGGTTTGTAATGGAAAAAACAAAGGGGCTCCCTTTACCTGTCAAAAGAGGTACACTTACCTGTCCAGTCCAGTAGGAGACAGAGCAGTTGACAACAATGTTTTCTCCAAGAATGACAGGCTCCGATGTCACAGACACAACTCGAGGCTTCGGGGCTCGTGAGAGAGAAAAGTATAAGCTTAGACAGGCTATAGAATCAAACTTTTCATGGTGAAACTCTTTTAAAATAAAATGCTTTGACAAGGGGGATCACTGCTGACACAGGTTCCGGATCTTTCCTAGATAGTGACCCCCAAGGGTTTTAACCCGGTGTGTATCCACCTTTGCTACGTTTTTAGTACAAGCCCCTTGGGGATTACCGTAAAAACATAAACAAAAGACTGTAAATATCTTTATAATGGCCCCTAAGAAATATTGATCCTAGATAATGACCCCCGAAACCCCTTGGGGGTCACTATCTCAGAAAGATCCCAGATTCCTTGAACAAGGAGAACATTGCTCAACATCTTAAGAATACAGGTCGGTGTTGGCCTACCAGATAATATGAAAAATAAAGCCTTGAAGAGAACAATATTCAAATACACTGCAGAGGTTAGAAGATGGCGTTTTCTAACAGACTAAGATTGATCAAATGGTTGAAAAATGAAGCTCTGATTAGAATTACAAACATCATAAGCCTTTAGTTGTCATAAGAGTGAACACTGCTTATGCCTTCATCATAATTGCCTCTGATAATGCTTGTATTTCAATTATCTTCCCTTCACTGCACATCTGCACTATTTTACATGTATACTGTAGCTGATCCTGTTAGTAACATTTAGTTATTGAACAGTCATTTCGTCTTATCATTTTCATAATAAAAACTTGGAGTGGACATATTTCCACTTTTGATTAAGTTATGCTCACGGTATCAAGTGATCTTGTTAAGATAACAGTGCTTAAAGGAAAGTGTGAAAAGAGTCAACACTGTGATTATTCGAAATTTTCTGAAGAGAATGAACGAAACAGCACACAAAGATTCTCTAGCAAAAAGAAGGCTGAAAAGGGCTGATAAAAGAATAGTATTTTGGGTAACTGTATTCAAAAAGGCTGAAGGAAATTTAAATTTAAATCCAAAGCATGAAGACTAAGTTTCCAGCCTAAATTTGGGTAAAGATGAATGTGACTACAAAGGCTAAGAGAGTTGTGAAATGAAGAGTTAGTGAAAAAATGTGATACAGTCTAAATCAAAATAAAAGACTTGAGATTAGATAAATTAAAGCCTGATTTCTAAGACTGAGGCTGGGTATGATAAGTGAAAGAGACTGAATGACCTAAAACCATAAAGAAAACCTTACTTTTAAAACGTCTTAAGACTGACACAAAGACTTACTTCTTAGTACGAGTTTCGTCTTCGCCCTGATCTCCCTGTCGAGGAAAGTGGCACTGCAGTAGTAGTCGCCTGCATCCATGGCCGTGAAGGCAGGGATGAACAGGGTGGCAGACTGCGGGCGACGCTGAGGGAGAAACATCGCGGAAATCATTAATTAATAATTCAGTCACTGTAACATCATTTTAGACCTATTTGCATGCAGGCAACCAATAACAGAACTATTTTTTAATTGTGCTTCAGTGAATTTGGTCTATTTTGTCTAGAGGACAACTAATTGTTGTTCAGAGACCTTTGGTTTTAGTCTTTACCATGTAGTCTCTCTGAAAATTGGAAAAAATAGTGTGCAGATGATTCTATTCTTGTCAAAGTTATTCTCATCCAGACAACCAATAACAAAGTCATTAGTGATGACACTTCACTGAATATGGTCTTTTTTGTCAAGAGTAAAATAATTGCTGTTCAGAGACCCTTGGTTTTAGTCTTTACCATGTTGTTGCTCTGGAAATTGGAAAAAACAGTGTGCAGATGATTCTACTCTTGTGAAAGTTATTTACAACCAAATAACTAAAACCAGAGTCACGATGGTGATGTTTCAAAGAATTTGATCTACTTTGTCTACAGAACAAACTGCTATTGTTCTGAGACCTTTGGATTGTGTCATCAAAATGTTGTTGCTCTGGAAATTGGGCAGGAATGGAATGGACTTTAAAATTTAGGCCAAAGGCCAAGCGCTGGGACCTACGAGGTCACTCAGCACTGAAAGGGATTGAGAGTAAAAATGTTTTAAACCTCGCAGTTGCTCTATGAAACAATTGTTAGAAGAGGGTGGAAAGTAAGATGGAAAAAAGTGAATATGAATGGAGGTACAGCAAAAGGAATGAAAGGGGTTGCAGTTATGGGTCAAAAAGATGCTGCTGAGAACCTTAAGTAATGCCCACAGTGCACCGTGAGAGGGTATACTGACGGCACTGCGCCCCTACGGAGTGGAAATTGGATAAAACAAAATGCAGATGATTCTACTCTTGTTGCAGTTCTCCACTTTTACAACCGTGAAATGCTGATAACCTAAATACAACTCTGGTACAGGCATAGATTGTTTAGCCAGTGGTGTATGGGGCTAATTTCCAACAAAGCTGATCTTGTACCCTACTCCCACGCCATAAATTTGTATGCACAGGAATAGAGTAATATTTTGTATCAACATCACATTAATAAAGTGAAAATTAGACCCATTTACATTTTCTGTATTTACCAATGATAGTCTATGAACAATAAACACCCTTTTTAGACATGCCGTCGTCCAGCCCAGAGATAGCTTCTCACACAACTGGCCCCTATACAAGAATGCAAAATGATAGTACTTTGTTCCAGGCTCCAAGAAGTGGGGACTAGCCATCTCGATCCTCTCTTGTATTACAATTATTTTCACAGTATGGGTTTATAGATCACCATAAGATCAAGACTTTACTAGAAAGCATCGTGCAATGAACTCTTCCCCTGTAAATGGATGATTGTATTTGCATAAATTAACCTCTTGGTTGATTTTTTTATGCATTCTTCACTAGTTAATGACTTCCTGGACTTGTCCCATATGAATGCTTGTTAATTTTTAGTGATAATTGTAATAATATATGAGCTAAAGTTGAATACGTCATCTCCGAGACTACAATAAACGTGTGAAAATTCTATTTAACTCAAATACTTGATGGAATTAAACAAAGACGAAACCTAACTAAAATAAACATGAAACAGACGATTGCAAAAGTACACTGAAGGAAGCTTAGATTACCAAATTGCAAAGAAGAAGAAATAGAGAAAGTTCCAGACACCATCCACGGGAGGAAGAAGAAGAGGAGGTGAATGAAGACCCCATTCCACTCCAGTACGAAACACGAACAAGTATGAAACGGACCACGGACGACTGTGGAGAAAGTGTGGAATCCATCACAGATATGAGATAGGAAATAAGACGTTTAAACTCCAGGACTCTCTCTCTCTTACCTCAATGGGCTCTGGAATACCGGCATTGTGCCAAGAGACGACGACCTCTGGCGACCCTCTGGTGGAGCAATTTAACACCAGGTCCTGGTCGCTGTCAACCTGGACTTCCTCCGGGATTTTCTCCACGAATTCCGGTGGTTCTGTGTTGGGGAAACGGGGTTGTGTTGGGGATTGTGTCGGAGAAACGGGGTTGTGTTGAGGATTGTGTTGGGGAAACGGGGTTGTGTTGGGGATTGTGTCGGAGAAACGGGGTTGTGTTGAGGATTGTGTTGGGGAAACGGGGTTGTGTTGGGGATTGTGTCGGAGAAACAGGGTTGTGTTGGGGATTGTGTTGGAGAAACGGGGTTGCGTTGGGGATTGTGTTGGGGAAACGGGGTCGTGTTGGGGAAACGGAGTTGTGTTGTGGAAACGGGGTGTGTTGGGGGAACAGGGTTGTGTTGGGGATTGTTTTGGGTGGGGTTGTGTTGGGGAAACGGGGTTGTGTTGGAGATTGTGTTGGGAAACGGGGTTGTGTTGGGGAAACAGGGTTGTGTTGGGGAAACGTGTTGTGTTGTGGAAAGGGGGTGTGTTGGGGAAACAGGGTTGTGTTGGGGAAACGGGGTGTGTTGGGGAAACAGGGTTGTGTTGGGATTGTTTTGGGGAAACGTGGTTGTGTTGGGGATTGCATTGGGGAAACGGGGTTGTGTTGGGGAAACGGGGTGTGTTGGGTATTGTGTTGGGGATGGGGATGGGGGAAGAAAGTGATGGGGGGATGGCAGGGGAAGGAGATGAAAGAGGCATTAAGGCAGGAAGGTTATGATAAATATAATAACAAACATGACGTCATAAAAGTACCATGAACAATAACAAGACAGAGGCGTCTAACTAAACATACCCTCAATTTCCAAGTAGAGGGTATCGTCACCCAGTATGTGGCCACTAGGTAGCATGACCTGGCATGACCAGATGCCAGACAGGTCAGAGCTGAGAGTGTAGAACCCGAGGGTGAAGGTCGTGCTAAACGAACCCGCTATCCTGGGTTCGTTCTCACTGATGGCAATGTTGACTAGATGATCTGAGGTCGCCATCTTAGTGCGGTTCTGGATGGACACTTGGGGGTTGTCGAAATGTGAGAATAGGACCGTCTGATGGGGAGATGATGAGAAATTATCTTGTTAAATTAGTAACATTACATCAGACAATTACACTGATTAAATTCTGTGTATTTAATATCATTTTAAATTAATTTCTGTTCCTAAAATGACTGGACAAAGCTACCTGGTGACTCCTAGGTTTCATGCAACTGAAAACTCGATGTTTACCACAAACATTCATTCAACTTTGTACAACATCATTTAAAAATGGAACCAAATTACTTCAATATGTTTTTCGTTTCCAGAAAAATAACCAGAGTTATTAGTGACATGCATTAGGTTACAATTGGCATACATATTTATTAATAAATTTTTAAAAACTAAGTCGTATTATCTTTGAAAACTGTCGCAAAAACCCTACAACTTGGAGAGTTTCAAAGCATTCTAGACTACATATAATTCCATTTACGTGACTGTAATTCATCGTGATATTTCTATATAAACTTGGGACTCAATACCTAAATTTCAATTGTGATGGTGGGGAAGTGATAAATTAAAAGAGTAATTATTACAGTGGAATCTTTGCTTGAATTCCTTACTTCTACAAGTGAGAAGAAGCGTTTCGAGTTCAGTCTAGTTTACAGACAATTCGAGGATGAAAATTATTGTAGTATGATAACACGGCAAACTATTTTGATATCTTACAAATATTGGGATGGTATCTTTATTCTTAAATAGTTGGTTGCATCCTAAAATACATGAATATAAAAAGAAACATACGCTCGCCATGACTTTAATTTAAATATTAAACATCTGTTGAAATTCAATTGAAGCTCCCCAAAGGCATTCCATTTGAAGGTCGATTCCTTTACTCGAAATGAACAGTATTGTGACCCCAAAGACAAATAAAGAATGAAACTACTCCAGTGAGAATGACCCAAGATGACACACGGAGATACGAATCAGTGTGGACACCTCTTTCGAAAGGTAATAAAATAAAAGAGAAGAAGAAGAAAAAAAGAAGAAGAAGAAGAAGGCCACTCAATTGAATCAGCTCACCACTGAGTCTGGATCGACGCCATCCACTCGACAGTTGATGGGGATCGGAGAATCCCTCCAATTCGGTCGATCTTTCACTGTAAGTTCGAGGTCCACCTCCACAAGGTCTGGAACACGATGCACTGATTAACCGAATGACTGGATATCACACTCTGGCGTCACAAACGCCAGGGTGATGCAATATGTCGTGCAGTTGGAACTTCTTCAGAAGTTCAAGCGAAGATGCGATGCATTACTACCCTAATACTATTCTTCTTGAATTTTAATACATTTTTATCTATTTATTAATTATTTTTTTTCGTTTTTAATAAGTGTTATCTCTTTTTCTGTATTTCCCTTTACTTCCTCTTACTTCTTCCTAATGAACACCTTAATATTCTTTGGAAGCTTCAATTTTAAGTCAGTGGCCCCTTTGGTGGGCTTGTTCCATATGAATAGGGTCCATCTCCTGAATAATAATAATAATAATAATATGTATTTTATCACTATCACAAACCTGTAAACAAAAAAATGGAGAACAACAGGCTTTCAGCTTTTTGGCAAATCTTTCAGGGATGAGGTTGCAAGCCCTGCGACCCTTTTTCTTCTTCTTGCCTCCAGAGGTATTACAAGATAAGGATCACTTTCCTGTTTATCCTTAATTGCTAAATTAAGAAAGGAATCCTGTCTAGAAAACATCCTCAACACCTGCTACTTCATATAGTTACACAGCCGGATCACCAACATCATGTTAAACTGCTTACACATTGCGCCACTCACCTCTACCCTATAAATTATCTATCGTTTAGCGAACGCTGAAGCCCTTTCATTCTAGTACTTCTTTGGCTTCGTCTTGTCATCATACTCTCCCTCTCCTTCTCAAACACTCCAGCCCATATTGCCCGATTTTATGAGTTAACATTTCTTGCCTCTAGCTTTCAAAGTCCATAGCTTCCATAATGGACACTTGGCTCAACCATCTCTCCATATACCCAAATCTCTCCATACTTTACATCCTAGACCTTTTAGATCTGTGACTCACTATTTATTCTGACTCACCTCTGCTTTCATCCTACCATCATCCTTTACATTTCTCCCATATAGGATGAATAAAGTATTTAAATTCATCTACCATTCTTACTGTCATCCTTACTCCATCCCCAGTCAGTGCTACAAAATCTGCTAACATCAGCCACTCCAGAGTCGATATGTTATCCCCTTTCTCCCTGCATCTTTGCAACATGTATCCTTTCTCTGAATATTTAGACAGTTCCATCAGTGATAGCATTAACCAGCCTCACAAACATAAAGACCCCTTGTCTCACACCAACTTTACACCAAACTAGCATTTATTTGTTCATTTTATGATGCGTATTTATTTTGAGCATATTTCCACATACTTCCCAACTTTTGGCTGTTTTCTATGCCATTTGACAAATCTGGTTGTCCAGTTCTCTAGAAGAATGACAATCAACACCTAGCAGGCCTGATCTAACTGCCTTGGTACCCTTACTTTCAAAAAAGCACAGAAACTTGAATATCCATCAAAGCAGACTCACCCCAAACCGTCACTTCGACGCTCCGGTATGTCTGAGGGGTCGTGTAGCACTCGTAGGTCCCAGAGTCGTTCTCTGTCACACCAGAAACAACAAGAGTGTGGACGACCACGTTGTCACCAGCTTCCAGAGACTGAGTGTGGACATCGTACCTCCAGTCCTTGTTGCTGTCGACGACGACGTTGTTGTGGATGAAGGTGACCTGAGGAGAGGTTGGAATTGGTGCATCTCGCGATGTAAACAAGCTGTTTAACTGAACTTCAAAGATGATAGCTTATTTCACCATTCGTGCTACATGCAAGGGGTTCAGTTGAACGCCCAGAGCTAGAAAATGAATTGAGGTTCGGGGTTAGAACCTTTCACGGTGGGGAAAATGGTTTTGAGCTTCATTTTAATAATGGTAATTAGCTAAATTAAAATGCTGTCAATGCAATATGGACTCCCCCGAACTTCTCCTTTTCTGCAAACGAATAATATGAAATTAAACATTGTTAATTCTCAAATGTTAAATGTCAACACAGTTTTAACATCTTACATACAGTGATTGCTATGTAATCAATGCCCACAAAATTGCAAAGGCTTGGGAATGGTGGCTATATGCATAAAGATACAAATTCAATAAAAGTTTGAAATCCTTCGGTACCAAGATTCTAGGATAATCGCTTCCCTTAAAATGTTATTGTCTTGCTTAATAATAATAATAATAATAATAATAATAATAATAATAATAATAATAATAATAATAATAATAATAATAATAATAATAATAACACAGGAATATTTAGTTGTCAGTTGTGCTGGGGACATAGTACACAAAAGGAAATGAATACACGTTGACTTTGGTAACAGTAGTATGAATGATGCGAAAATAGTTTCCCCCAGTGAGTAATTATATTGCAATAAACTGGGTGTACATTAGATTAACAACAGTGAAAACATCACCCAAAATAGTCTCATAAACATTCGGACTCAGTGTTATGTCTTCAAGACATGGTTCAGACTGATTATGGAGAATACCTAACATGCAGTGTCCCCAAAGACACTGGAAACAATCTTGGCTGGTGCAGAGAAAATAATTCTAAGCAAATGTCTGAGCAGACTGACTTTCTCAGAAACAGTGAGAGTGTTACTAAAAATGTCACATCAACCAGGATGTTTTTATCGTTGTTTCAGATTAAGGTGACCTAGGGTGATCTTGTGCCAGCACGGACTCTTGCTCAAACAAGCATCCCTTAAGATATTAGAGTTTAAGACATTTATGACACAATCCTGGATGGATAATGAGATTAATATTTAAGAATACAAGTTGGCTGCACACGGGACAGATGTCATATACCAAAAAACTAGTCAAGATATATCCCTAGGGAACAGAATCATTCTCGACACAAATGGGGTCTACACTGCAACGCCCCTTCAGGGGTTCGAAGACACAATTACTAATGGATCTAGTCTCACCTCTCCGTCCCACTCTTTCACTGTGCAGGTGATGTTGAAATCTCGTCCTATGATGGCTGAGGACGCCTCTACGCTCAGGACTTCATCTTTGGCAGCTGTGAAATAAAAGATTTTGACGGTGAATAGGTTTAACCCCCGACGAATGACTCCTCAGTATCCCAGTATTCAAACACTGACAAACAAGACCTGACTCACTATACAAACCTTCCACAACGAGGCTCAACGAACTTCTTCCTAATTCGTCAGCCACACATTCATAGACACCCTGGTCAGCTGCCCTAGCTGAGGTCACCTTCAGAATGTGGGTCATCTCTTCCAGGGAGGAGACTGTGGACTGGACGGTATATCTTGAGCCTTCGTGCTCTGGGAGCTGGACCCCATCTTTATGAAAGCTGACCTGTTGAAGAAGAAGAAGAAGAAGAAGAAGAAGAAGAAGAAGAAGAAGAAGAAGAAGAAGAAACAATTTATAATTACTTAAGCAAATTCTGATGACTCCTCATTCGTATTTAAGTATTAGGGCTTCAGTATAATTGCAATATCTACAGTTGAGATATTCATAATAACTGAAATCAATAGCAAGGATAAATATAAGAATCTGACTGTGTGAGGATAATAATATTAATTAACAGACAATAAATAAATAAATACTTTTTTGAGCAAAGACATTACAAAACCAGTCGTGACACTTCTTTGCAAAACTAATAACAAAATAATTTCTATAATTTTCAGTGACTGTGGGAACAGGTAACTCCCTGATCCAATCAGGTAGACACATGTCGTTTAATTAATGCTGAAAATGAATGAATTACAGGTGATACCTTATTGGGTCCGTTGAGCACGATGCAGGTGATAAAGAAGTCCCTTCCTGTGATTGCTGGAGAGGCAAAAATGTCCAGGACTTCTGCAGGACGGTCTGAAATGGAGAGGTCCTCAGTGAATATTGATGTGTCGTGTGAAGTCCCATCTCCTGTGGTCGTGCTACAGAATTTTCCTTGTGAAAGAAGCTACAGAATAATCTTGTTGATAATAAAAGGAATGCAGAAAAGCCAAAACATACCTTTGGTAAAACAGATTTGTACAACCAGACTTTGAAATATCAGTGGCCAAAAGGTACAAAAGGTCCTTATCTGAAAAACTATAGAATTTCCTTGCCAGAAGTTATATAATGCCCACGTCAGAGACTTTATAATTTCCTTGCCATAAATTTATAAAATATTCTTACCACAGAAGCTGTAGAATTCTTTGCTAGAAAAGTTTCTGAATGCACTTGTCAGGAAAGTTAGAATATTTTTGCCAGTAAAGCAAAACCCTAAGAATAGTTGGCACCCATAAAGTAGTCTGCCCAGAGTTGGCACCCACAAATGTACAGTCAGCCCAAAGTTGGCACCCCCAACATCAGTACAGTCAGCCCATTATTGGTACCCCAACATCAGTACAGTCAGCCCATTGTTGGCACTCCAACATGTACAGTCAGCCCAGAGTTGGCACCTCAAAAAGTACAGTCAACCCAGAGTTGGCACCCAAAAAAACACATTCAACCCACAGCTGGTCCCCCTAATAGTCAGCCCAGAGTTGGCACCCCAATAAGTACAGTCAACCACCACCGTTGGCACCCCCTAGAGCCATTGCCAAGTCCCTTAAACCGCTTCATTCTAAAACAAAATATGCACATTACACTTACCATGTACCTCTACAACGGTAGACGAAGAGGCATAAGCCCCGGCATTGCAACTGTAGGGGCCAGCGTCCTCCAAAGTGGCGTCCTTAATGGTGAGATAGACCTGAGTCATGCCCTCCTCCGTTGGGTAGGAGTCCACTTGGTACCGGCTGTTGTCCAGGGAGTTCACGGATGCCTTGTGGAACTTGAAGTCAACCTGCAGAAGTAGATTTACTCGAAGTGTTACGAAGGGAAGTGTAAGTTGCTGAAGTAAAAGAAGTGGACCTGATACCAGCTTGAGGATATAAATCTACTGAAGTGTGGTGAACAGAAATGTAATTGTATTTATTATGTGTAATTTACTGAACAGAAAACAAGTTATTGGTAAGAAACAGACTGAAGCTTGGCTTCATGAAGCTCTTTTCGTTGAAGCCAGAAGCACAGAGTGATACTGAGTTGATGCTTCATGCTCTGAAGTGTAGCATGCACCTAAAACTTTTAATGAAATAATAATAAAAATACACAGAGCTAATTTAATGCAAAGGCTATAAGGAGATGAATTTAATGCTGTTCAATCGAGTTGAGGGAAACGATTGTGTGTGTGTGTGTGTGTGTGTGTGTGTGTGTGTGTGTGTGTGTTGACTGAAGAAAAGATGAAATGAAGTGTTAAGCATCAAAGAAAGACACAGTGAAGTAAAAATTAATCCAAAAACGATTTCATAAGTCACTGGAAATACATCAATTTCATAAAGTCTGTGAAACTCCAAGAAGACCCCTTAAAAACTGATTAATAAATTAATAAATATATCATAATTATCATCATCATCTCTGTTAAATTCCTCCACTCATGTTTTTCCTGTTCTTTGTCTTCCACGAATCTCCACTCACCCAGCCTCCCTTCCTACAATTCACATACAAGTAGGTCTTGGTGTTCCAACTATTCTGGTGCTCACAGAAGTTCAGCAGACACTATCATGCACTATATCTCCCAAGGGTTGTGCGAAGGACATGTCCAAACCATCTCCACCTCCCTTCATCATTACAAAATGAAATTGATAAACAGTATATATATATAAATGAAACTTACCTCTCCATCCCAGTTAATCACTGTACACTGGACTGTGAAGTTGTCCCCTACGATAACAATCGGAGGGGCTATGATGTCAAACACTTCGGGTCCAGCGCCTGTAAGATTCGTGGAAAACAGAAACTTCAAACCAAATCAGTGAATAGGGTCCTTTGGTAGGTTCTCTCTGTCTCTCTCTCTCTCTTTGCCAAAAGGGAGAAAGCTTTAATATACACAGCATAATTTCAGGATAATTCTCATCAAAGCAGCTTTCTACTTCTTGTAATTCCTCTAAGGCAAAAAGTAGAGTCCAAAGACTTATCAGTGATGTAGATATCTTTTAAGTCAGTAGAAATTTAAAAAAATATACTGGACAGGATTTTTCACCAATCATTGTTCATTTTATACGACGTTAAAATTTTCATACTGAAATCAATAATAAACTATATATATATATATATATATATATATATATATATATATATATATATATATATATATATATATATATATATATATATATATATATATATATATTATTACAATTCAGTGACAGAAAGTTAAAACATACAAAGAGAAAACTAAAACCTCGACTTACGTATGACGTTGACAATCACATCAGCCAGGAAGGAACCGGCCTCGCTCTGAGCGGCGCACCTGTAATTACCGGAGTCGCCCATCGACGCTGCAGGTATCCTCAGTTCGCCGTTGGCACCGACTTCGACCCCGCCTGCGTTGTCCACCGGCACCCACTTTTCGGTGGCGGTTCCTTGTTGGGGTCAACACGAAGCTAAAATTAGAGTTCTGTTGTTTCCACTTTTGAAAGGACAGTTTAAATTGCCTTTTACTAGCCCAGGCTCGAAGAAGGGACAACGAAGGGCTAGGGATTACATAGAATTACCTCGTGACCTTTATCAGAGTCAGGGGAACAGAGGCATGAAAAAATTCCACAGCTTGGCAGTAGAGAGAGAGAAATGGGTCACGGAACTATACCGTTCAGTGGTTACCAATTCCCAGAAGGTGGAAGTGGGAAGAGGTGACATGACAGATGATCAATGCCGCCTGTAAATGGGAATTCTTCCCTCGAGCTCACAATAGCAGTGACTGAAATAATACCTGTAGAAAGAGAGAAACACAAACGCCACCTAGAGGATGGGAAGAATAGGGTCGAGATATGACGTCGTGGAGGGAGGCTAAAGATGAAATGCCCTTCTTTTGCCCAAACAGGGACGAATGAGTCCATAACAAAGATTTAATCAATGGGACAAAGGAATGAATGAGACATTGACATTAAGAAGAAAGGAGGAACAGGAGGATGCTGAGGTGGATTTTAGGAATCTTGCTGTGCGTGCGAGTTGAGACTGAGATGGTCTGGACATGAGGTAAGGGTGAGTGAGGAGGAGGGAATGAAGAGGGCTTGGGTGGGACCTGTCAGGGGTAGAAGGTCAAGAGGGAGGCAAAGGATTAGATGGCATGATAAAGGGAAGGAGGACCTGAAGAAGAAAGTCTTAGCGGAAGAGGATGCTTTCGACAGAAATAGTTTGAGAAGACGCATCAGAGCAACCAACCCCTTAGCATAGGGATAGCAGTGGAGATGAATAAAAAGACAAAGGAATGAATTTACTATGTCAACAAACTTCTACTCTTCTTCTTCTTCATAAACTTACCTATCCTCTTCTCCCAAGTGATGATGGGTGGGGGGGATCCAACTGCTTTACAAGATACCTGTATGGTATCACCTTCTCTGACTCGGACCTCAGAAGGCAGAGGTTCCCCGAGGGATGGGGGCACTGGAAAGTAAATGGAGAATATGTAAATATGTGATTTTATGAGGTTCTGTTCCACGTGTCACCTGAATCCTTTCTTTAGTTGCTAGCATTTGTTAAAACTGCAGGACTTCTGTGCATTCACCCATATTCATGCTTCACTGGGCTAGACTGTACAGTTCTGGACATTGTATAGAAGTGTTTTGTGCACTTCCATGAGAAACTCTGACCCAGGAGTCAAAAACAATCTGAAAGACCAGTGTCATCTTTACTCAGAATGCACAACAAAGTCTAAAACTTAATTATCCCTCCTCGTAACCCAAAGTATGAGTGTATACAGAATATTTTTCCGGGTGAAATTGAGTATTTAGAGACCATGGTTCAGGCACTGATTAGCTTTGAGCTAATCTACTGTAGCTTAGAGGTGTAATTCAATCCTCTATCAGTATAACTGTTTTAATCTTTATTTTTTTCTAGTTTTACTTGGTTTAAGTCTATTAATCAGTATGATAGACTACCTATTTACCGATTTTTCATATTGGTCTCACTATTTCATTTTGATACGACATTAATCTCGAAAATTCCACAAAGCTTAAGGCTTTACTGCAGTCATAAAGTTCACTGTATACAAAACTACTCCCCACAGCCTTCTCCATCCAGATACACATCAAAGTCACCCCACAGCCCTCACCAGCCAGATGAACAGCAAAGTCACTCCATCCACGTACCGAACATGTTGACCGATATGGAGGCCGTCCCGTACGGGGTTATACACTCGTAAGTCCCGGAGTTGTCTTCGTTTGCTTTTGGGACCGACAGCTCGTGAACAGTGACGTTGTACTCGGTTTGGTACTCCTTGACCTGGAAGAAGTTTGGGTCGAGCTCGGCCCCCTCGTACTGCCACCGGAAGTTGCCAGGCTGGAAGGAAATGAGGTCCATGACTACTGTAAGTAGCACCTTAACTTAACAGGCTGGAAGGAAAAGGGCCATTACTATGTAGCACTTTAACTTAACAAGCTGGAAGGAAAGAAGGGTCATTATTTTCCAGATATCTTACAGTTAACAGCAATTCCACGTTGGTTCCTATCCTAAATTTACTGTACTTGGCACTTAACATTCAATTTAAGAGATATATGAAAAAAGTATATCACATCCAAAATGATAAAAGATGAAGAAATAATCATAATATGGTCGTTGATAAGTACAGAAGTCCACTAAGCTGATGTCTGTTCAGTTGAGGTGTACTTATCATTACTGTTGCTATGATGATGATGATAATGGTGAAACTGTCAATGCATACATGCAATTTCTAGTTGCATACATAATACACAGTGATTCCAAACCTAGCCTCAACAGCTGGAAACCTGGATTCAATCCCATGAAAAAGAAACCACTAATGACCACTTCCAGATAAATCAGTTTTGCCCGTGTTGACCTAAGCAGTGAAGCTTTAACCTGGTTCTTAGATGATTTTGGTTGGTGGCAGCCAAGGCACAAAAGTCCATGGGACCATGAACATCCTAAAAATGCTTGCTGAGGCCAAAGGGTGAACAATAATCCTTGGAGCCAAGACCTCTAAAGGGTCAAAGGCAGGTAGTTGGTTATAAATTATATGTTTGTGAATTTGTGAATGTGTGTGTGTTAGTGCGTGTGTGTGTGTGCATTTTGATTCATGGCCAAGTCAAAAGGAGCTGGGAAACTCAGCGGGGCCATGAACATCTTAAAAATGTTTGCTGAGTCAAAAAGGTAAACAATGATCCTTGGAGCCATGACCTCTAAAGGGTTAAGGGTAGTGGTTGGTTACAGATAGATGTTGTGTGTGTGTGTGTGTGTGTGTGTGGTAAAGCCAAAAGGAGCTAGACAGAGGCTATAACCTTCTATTTACCTGAGAATGCCTCAGATACTGCATACTGCACCGAAGTACCAGCGTCTCGTCCTCGAAGAAGTCTCCTCCTGTGACTCCGAGGAGCCTCGGAGTGCGTCCTTGGGAATAAACTCGAGTTAATCCTTCAGGCTTAAATCATGGAATTCTCTCTCTCTCTCTCTCTAGCTAGCTATCAATCTATCATGCACAAAAAATATACAGTTTGTAAAGATATATATATAAATTGAACAGTTAATATTTTTCACTTTAGGTGAAAGGGTTATAGATCCTAAACAAACCATAGACACAATGAATCGTAAACAACTTTATTTCAAGATCCAAAAAATCCAGGCAAATTTGGCCAAATTAATTAAACATCTACTATTTTCTCGAACCAACTATGAAACCTGCCCGAAAAGTATCTGATGATATAAACATTAATTGATGCTCTATATTTAAAACCCAAAGTAACAAGAAAGAACATCTTTTTAAAATGAGAATGAATAAGCTCTTGTAGAGCCTTGTGCCTCAGAAACCAACCTTCGATGTTGATAAGGATGTTCCTGGAAGCGCCTGGAATGTAGCAAACGTAATGTCCATTGTCTCTGAACGTCATCGACTCGATGTAGACAGTAGATCCGAATCTATTGGCGTCCTCAGCCGACGCGTAGATCTCCCTTCCAGGAGTGTGTGGGCCAAAGGCCAGCTTCGATCCGTCTTTCAACCAAAGGATCTGGAAGGAAAAACATTAAGAAGAAGATGATGAAGAAGTAGTCTGAATAGAATGGACGGCTTGGTAACTGACCGGAGGTTGCAGCCAGCCAGTCTGAGGCGCTCTATAGTGTAGCATCAGAATTGTGTGTATTTATTCTTGTGCAGAGGTCATAGTGAGGTCAAAGTGTGAGCCTTATATTCCACTTTGGGGGGGTATGGGAAAAGCTTGCCTGAAGAATAACTATTTTTAGAGTCATGTTAGACTAAATAACTCAAATTATACTCATTGGTGCAAGCTAAATGAATATCAATAGATTTCTTATTGTGTTTTGAAATGATTCCCATAACACATTTCACTATTTGGAAACTAGAAATCACATTTAACTATTCTACATAATTATTAAAATATGATCCATTAATTCATTATTCAATTCTTCGAGTTATACAAAATGAACGTCATCGTCCTCATTTTCTCTCCAGAAATATTATCTTCAGCAACCGAACAGTTCCTCGTCTTTACATGACTATTTATCGACCAGCCTCCCTCACAGCAACGCCAGATTAACCGCGCGACAAATCAATCAAATAAAACATTGACACTCACCTCCGAATCGGTGCCTGAGACCACGCAAGTGATGGCCAAGGGTTGGCCGTATTCCACGATGTCCTTGTCCGGATCCGTGGTCAGAGATTCCACGCGAGGCACTGAGAGAAAGAAGAAGAAGAATAGTGTTTGTTTTTCTTTTTTAAGTCTACAGAGTCTTTAAAAATGGCTGAGGCTAGAGAGAGACAGAGACAGAGTAGAAAAATGGTGAATATTTTCACTGTTTGTTTCAGATGTTTCAAATTTTTCTAACACCCTGTAAGCATTATGTAACTACGTGCATGATTCTGTAAACTCCACCAGAATTATTATTATTATTATTATTATTATTATTATTATTATTATTATTATTATTATTATTATTAGACGAGCCAAAGATACCCATATTTAAAATTAGACAAACGAAGTGAAGGAACAATAAATAAAACTAAGTAAATAGAAAGGAATTAACAAACATTTAAGAAGTAAAATAAAGCACAACAAAGAATGCTTATCAATGTGGCAGGAGTGTCGAATTCAGGACAAATTGTTTCTTTAAGAAGATCACCATATTGACACAATTATAGACACTATTCTCCTTATCAAAAAGATAGTGATTTATTCATTAATGAATTTCAAGTCGCAGTGTTGTCTAATTAAACATACGCCAAGAATATGAAAATGAAATAATAACTATTCACAGACAGCATTTACAATTAAGTAAAAAGTACTTACCACTTAATGCAAACGCTTTTACAAAACGTTTTGGTTTAAAGAAACAAAGTCTCACCAAAGTTTCATTCAAAATGAGTGTGTTAATCCTACAGTTACCATATCTTCAGCCTAAAGGTTTTGAATTAAACACATAAAAGTTACTTTCAAACAAATCTGTAGATTTAAACAGGTTAAACCGCTCTTCTAACTTTTTAGAAGCAAATAACTTTTCTAACTAACCCAGGACTTTCACAGGCATGTCCGTCTGGTCGGGAGGGTCGCTGTCAATTCGACAGGAGAAGACGGAATCTCTCCTGACAGACGTCACTGTCAGAGTGGCGACGAGTTTTTCCTCTTGGATTTGTCTGTCGCCGACAGGGTCTGAGGTCCTCTCGACATTCTGCGTGTAGAACCGATCGGATGTGTCGATTTCCTCGCCATTTTTGTACCATGTTACCTGTGGAAGTGCGTCAGAACTGAGAATAATAGAAGTCTTGAAGTGTCCCCGACTCAAAAAACCACCTAAAGACACTATAAATAACTTTAAAGACAATACAAATGACTTTAAAGACAATAGAAATTACTTTAAAGACAATATAAATGACTTTAAAGACAATAGAAATGACTTTAAAGACAGTGTAAATAATGTTTGGAAGGAGCATTTACTTTAAAGATCACCTAAAAGGAGTCTCGAAGTGCCTTTAAGCCTAAGAAACACCTAAATGAAGTCTCGAAGTGCCTTTAAGCCTAAGAATCACCTAAATGAAGTCTCGAAGTGCCTTTAACTCTAAGAATCATCTAAATGAAGTCTGGAAGTGCCTTTAAGCCTAAGAATTACCTAAATAAAGTCTTGAAGAGCCTTCGACTCTAAAAACAACAAAAATGATATCTTGAAAGGGCCCTCTACACTGAACACCACCTGAATGAAGTCTTGAAGTAACTGGGGCTATAAAGGTCAAATGAAAGAAGTCTTGAAGTGGCCTGGGCCCTAAACAACGCCTAAATGAAGTCAGAAAGATCCCTCGATTCTAAAGACAACATAAATGACGTCTGGAAGGACCCTTCTACCCAAAAGATCACCTAAAATGAAATCTTGAAGTAACTGGGGCTATAAAGGTCAACTTAAATGATGTTTTGAAGAGGCCTCTACTCTGGAGATCACTTGAGTGACATCTTGAAGTGGCCTGAGGTGGTCACTTAAATGCTATATAGTGATTTAAATAGCTGGTGGTGAGTCGACCATAGTGGGTTGTGATTGGTGGTGAAAAGGGCAAAGAATTGGTAACTTTATCCTAAAAACCATCTGAGAATCACCATACCCCAAGAGTAAGCAATTAACCACAACTATTTTCAGTCCAGGATAATTCATTATAACTCCTTATTAACTTTGACTTACATTGAGCCCAAACACTAAAATTTCATCAATTTTATTATGATCAGACTGACATTTTCTTTTCTATAGCATTCACATAAAGCGTAACTCTACGCCCAGTTTTCAAGAGTGAATAAGCTATGACCATTTCTCTTCATCCATGCGTCAGCGGAATGGACAGTCTACTGGCCCAGTCCAGCCCAGTCGTAACTAGATGAAAGCCGTTGGGATATTCTATGCAAAAGTCACCAAGAACTTACCTTGACAGGCCAGGGAGGAGTAATGATGCAGAAGAAAGTGGCAGAGTTGCCAAACTTCACCTCTGACGGTCCCTCTGAATACCTGATGACCTGCTTCTCTGGCGCTGTTCCTGGTTCTGTGGACGTTAATTGGGACCTATGACTATGAGTAGATTTTGGAGGGGGAATCAGTAATATCTACACACACCAGTGAGAATTCACACTCACAAGCTGATAGTGACGGTTTGGGAATACAGAGACCACTCTACTTACGAACATTCAACTTACGAACATTCAACTTACGAACATTCAGAGATACAAACAAATGAGATCACATGTTAAAATTGTGTTCAGAGCACTCCCCTTTGCCACCCGTAAGTTCAGATTTTGTTTAGTGCACCTATTCTGTAACATAAAGCACTGTACGTACAGTGTATTGTGCTTTAGGATGAAAAAATGTACAGTACTGTATTGACTTTATATCACACTGTACTTAAATAGGTATGAAGGGTACAGTAACCAACTGACAAATAATTCAACATATATACGGGCGTCCAGAACATAAAGCATTTGTAAGCAGGGTGGTGTCTGTATAGATATAGGTACTGATAACACCACAAATGCAAGATTATAGATAACAGCAACTGTGTGTGTATAAAACTAGGTACTGATAACAATGTAGGTGTGAGATTACATATCAACGGGGGTGTAAGTGTGCGGGAAAATGTTGAACGATTGGTGAATACATCAGAAATTATTGACAAGGAGGTAAATGAAGGACAGACATCAGAGAAGTGCAGCTCTACAAGTGTGGAAAAGGGACTAGGTAGGAATATCATTAGGCACTGAAAGGGGTCTAAGTGGTCTCTTCTTGATCTGGTTCCTTCCTGTGGAGAGCACGGTCTATGAAAGCATATGTACAAAGAGCACTGCACCCTAAATTTTTCAGTATTTTATTCCTCATTATTATTCTCATTGACGACATAATTGACCATCATATTATGTCCTCTATATAAATTAAAACTTAAATTAAAACTGAAAACTTTGTTTTGATGACTCTCTAACTGTCCTATGTATGCTTCTGAACTTTCGGAATACGCTCATCCCAATATCAGAAGAGTCAATTAACTGAGTTCTAGGGACCACTACCCCTTCTTACATTGTACCAATACTCCATTCCCCATTGTCAACAAAGGTATTGCCTTAGAAGCAATAAAAATATACCCCCAATGGACTGACTCCTACGAATCTATATGTACAAGCTAATTAAGCATTTGACCCAGCTCAATCTCCCAGTACATTATTATGTAAGAAAGCAATATAGAAGAATCATTACAATCACTGTGTAATTACTCTCAATCATTCCCATTCTTTTGAAACATCATCAAAAGATCACTGACTTGCTGAGAAAACCACAGCAGAGTGATAAGGTCACGTTGAGAAAACTACACTGACAGACCGAAACAGTGCCTACTAATTTTGACTCACCTAAGACCGTGATCAAGACCTGAGGGTCTGGCTTCTGCCCTTGTCTCCAGCACATGAAGAGGCCCGATTCGTAAGGGCGTACGTCCGAAAACGTGAGTTCAAGGGCCACAGTGTCTCCTTCTGGCTGTAATAAAAGTTCAGCTGAGGGACTTGGTTCAAGTTCTGTTCTCAAAGGAAGGGTTATGATCAATGACTAAAACTAGCAGTTGATATCAGGAAGAGTTACTCTGTCATGACTAAAGCTAGTTAGTTAACATCAGGAGTTACTTTATCAGATATTAATTGCAATGCTAAATGTGGTTTCTGCTGAAAGACTAAAATTAAGGGGCATGCCAATAATGATCAGGTCTGTAAGACGTATTTTTAGTAACTCTTTGGGAAAAATACTAGTTAAATGAGACCTAGTTATTTAGAAGTACTTCCTTACAGCCATGAAACAAGTACTGGCTCCAGAGAATAAGGGAACAAGGACTAATTCCTCAGAGCTAGTTATTTAGGGATAGTTCTTTGGAACAGGGAGAAAACGACTAGTTCCTCGCATCTAGTCATTTAGGGATTATTATTTCGAGCCTGTATATATAGATAGCTATTGATATAGATAGCTATTGATATTTATAGAAAATCATATGACCCCTTGATAATACTTAGGTTGGAGAAACAAATCCGCAGTTATGTATTTATGAATAAATCTCTACAGAGAGCTTTCGGAAATCTGTTCGATTCCTCCTTTCAATGCATGAAAAGGGGGAATCGAACAGATTCCCGAAAGCTCTCTGTAGAGATTTACTTTTAAATACATTTGTACCCATACATAACTGTGGATTTGTTTCTCCATTTCAAGACTCATGCTACTATGAGTATTTTTCAATTAGTGCTTAGATTACTTAAACTGTACATAGTTTTAGACACCTACCTTGGATTCCAGTGATATCCTTGGCTCCCCAACGACTAATCGTCGCCCGGAACTGAGGACTTGCGGACGCTGTGTCCCAGCTCGAATATAAACCCACCGATACTGGAATAATAATAATAAATAATAATAATAATAATAATAATAAAGAGATATAACACATTTTATCCATGTGAAGTATCTAATGTCATCAGTCTTGTCTCCTTCAATGCCTACAGTCCAAGGGCCCTTGGAAGATTTCCAGCACTCCCAAAAGTCCAGAACAGGGGCCATTTCTAAACTGTGCTTCCAACCTAAGAGGCAGAACCCTTGGAGGGTTCGTTGGCTAAATTCACTCAAGGATAACCAGTTCCTTGTAGCAGTTCCTAGTTAACCAAAGCCAATGACTCCTGCTATTGCCTATTGGTTTTTGACCAAGGTCATCCAGAGGTCTGTACAATGGAAGCCAAAGAGAGAGGAGAGGTCTCAGTGCCCAAATCCTATCTGTCATCCCTCTGCCAGTGACTTCTGGTGGTCCTCATGAGAAAGACCACAATTTTCGACTGTGGATCTAGCCTTGACCTAAATAGATGTCAATTTAACAAGGCATCTGGTGCTTGTACCCTAATCTGGGGCCCCTAATTTGGTGCTATCTACCAACTGGGCCAAATGGTAGCACCTGGGCTGGACTTAATTACTCACTTAGGGTCAGGTAAACAACTTCAGTTGAATAAGCAACAAGAATTATTAGTAGATAGCAATAATTGCTTCACAAAACTGTAAGTAGTTCCGAGACGACAATAGAAATAATAAAGCATATTGAAAGCCGAAGGAATTATCATAACCATTTAAAAGTGATGATAATTTAATAATGATGATAATAATTCAATAATGATAATAATCTAATAATAATGATAACCTAATGATCATAATAATAATTTAATCACGATATTAATCATTTAAAGCAAACGTAACAAATAAATACATACGCGATATTGATAATGACAATTATCGGTAATAATTAAAAGAAAAAAGTTACAAAGAGCATTTGGGTGAATGGTATCAATTGTTTACAAGTTTAATTAACTTCCTTCATCATTCTTTATTACGTTAATAAAGTTATTACCGTCCCATTAAGCTCACTATTCGAAAGTAATGATTATTACTCACATGTTAGACGCGGCATTGCATTTTCTTTTAGTTCACCTTGAAATCCGTTTTCTTTGATTAATAATCATTTGAAAATTAATGTGAAATTCCCGTAGACATTTTCACACCACCCGTACTTTTTTTTTCTTTATTTACCCTAAACAAATCTTATATCGAATCGTATCAACAAAAACAACATTGAAAAGGTTAAATAAAAGGATAATGAATAACGGGGAATAGCAAACGATGATAGAAAAGGGAAATAAATGAAAGAAATCGAAGAACAAAATGGAGCAGACCAACTTGCCAGTTCTCATGACCTCACAAGGTCAACATGACTGGCAGAATGTTGTTAAGCCTACGTGGGATAGAACAAAACCAGTAATCCGATAGAATGAAGCCTGGAAGAGGAAAGAGGAAAATGAAATAAAATGCAGTGAGGGGAAGGAAGAGGAGCAGAACCATTTACTGTTTTATTTAATTAAAAATCAGATATGGAAGACGGGCAGAAGTGACAAGAACGCGAGGCGTGAAAATGTATGTGCAAACTCCGTAGAGTTAAGTGACTAAAGTTGCGCCTTCCATCAAGAATGACTTCCTAGGAATGAGGTTTTAACGCCGGGAAACAAAGGCGATTTATCAAATAAATGGGAGCAGAGACCAGCGGAGATTAGGGGCTTGTCTTTACCACTCTTCAGTGAAAGATTTCACGAGTTTCTCATAAATAATGGAGGGAATGTCCATAGCTATTATAATATCTCCAAGTATGCATACGTATTTGTGTACGCATCAGTGTATTTATTCGTATTCATAACGGCACACTGGAATACCCTACCGCCTTTAACTTTGATGACTGGGCATAACACGTCAGCGTGAAGCTGCCGCCCTCCACCACCTCCTGTCTTCTAATATCATCGCTATTTCTGTTGCAGTCGCAAACTGAAAGTAAACAAAAAGAAAAGATAAAAGATTAATCAGGGTAACATTAATCATCCCTAATAACTACTTCTTAAAGCAGTACTAGAGCATATACGCCTAAAATAAAAGCCTGCGGGTGTTTACGTCCTAAGTGAAGACACAGGCCCCGCCCACTGCTTGTCTCAGTTGCCAGCTGTTTCCAACCTGCTATTTGACCAGTCGAGATATTGGGGACAGTCACCTGTACTTGTGAATAAGCTATATGTGAGCTTTCCAAATTAGAATTTGATTGATTCATTAAAACAAACTGATGGTATCACATCACCAGTGTGACTGAAATATCTATTTACAACTGGACAATTAAAATTCAGAAACCTTTCTCAAGTTAAATTTCCATGCCATTGTTTTCCCCCAATCAAATTGTCTTCAAAGAAGGAATTAGACATAATAATGGTGGATTCAGGCAAATTAAAGATGTCTCAACTTTATTAGAAGTAATAAAATTATATATTCATTCTGTCAAACCTTAATTTAAAAAAAAAACAATTAAATATCTATTATCTTAATAATTGTATTTTTAAGGAGTATCATAGGGCAGGTTAGGATATCTGTTTATGTATCTAGAAGAAAATTCTCTCTGAAGAAATTCTTGAAAGCAAAAACTTACTGAGGAACGATGCCATTCTTTCACAGAAAATAACAGAACCAGAATTGCAAATGAAACAAATTATTATTGTCATTCTCTGTAACGTCCAAAATTTATATATAAAAAAAAAAATCATTCAGATGCAAGAAATCTCCATTTCCACACTTTTTCAGGTAAACCATTTAGCAGATGAGATTAAAAATAAACAAACTTCTCTCTGAAGCCAGAGATTTTTATAAGCATAAATCCAAACTGAGTTTAAGTCTCTGCATTTATTAGACGCTTCTTGCAGAACTCAGTGGGGCAGGTCACTGACTTCGGAACTGGGGCATTATGTTGAAAGCACATATAACCTCTTTCCATGCATCCTTGTGCATGCTCTCTCTCTCTCTCTCTCTCTCTCTCTCTCTCTCTCTCTCTCTCTCTCTCTCTCTCTCTCTCTCTCTCTGCAAGAATATTTCTGTATACAACTAATTATATAAACACAAATAAATATATAAATATATATGTAGGCTATATGAATATATCTGTGTGTGTGTAGAGAGAGAGAGAGAGAGAGAGAGAGAGAGAGAGAGAGAGAGAGAGAGAGAGAGAGAGAGAGAGTGACTTCTTTGACTCAATGGTTATAATCTCTTATCATAAAGCGAGATAACAGGGTTCAATCCCACAGTGACAAAAATGAAAATGACTTTGATCTGTTTAATAATTTCATTGTGCTTCTGTTGACCTCAATGGTAAATTATGCACATGGTGGACAGTCGACTGAAGTGATTTGAAACCACAGGTAACCGTTGAATATAACACAAAGACACATATTTACAAGTAAGGAATGAACAACATACCACAGTTTAATAGACGTAGGACCAGTTCATTACTCCAAATCCTCGAGAGAGAATACTGAACATAATTCTCAAAACTGGTCATATGAAAATCTCATCAACTAAATGTGGACTGTATTTGAGGCTCATGTTAACCTCCTTAAGACCTAAGACTGACTGCTGCAAGCATCTGACACTTGTGTCTGCAAGCGCTTCTGAAAATAGTCTGCGATGAACCTTGATTATAAATGCTTGATGATTTAGTATACCAGAAAAGGGTAAGATTTTGACTGAACAGGTAACCAAGGTGACAGAAGGTTTGATATTACTAATATTATTATTATTATTATTATTATTATTATTATTATTATTATTATTATTATTATTATTATTATTATTATTATTATTCAGAAGATGAACCCTATTCATATGGAACATGCCCACCAAAGGGCCCTGACTGATACAAGCTTCCAAAAAATTAGTTATTAGGGCAGAAGATGATACCACTTATTGAAAAGAAAAGAATAAATTAATATATAGATAAATGATTAAAATTCAGAATACAAGAAGAAAAGTATTAGGCAGTAATGAACTCGCCTGAACTTCTGAAGTACCAATGACCCGACATCCTCTGTAGGAAGGCTGTTCCAGGTTTAGACAGGGGTGGGAATATTCGAACCAATTCTCTGTTATGAAACAGTTATGTGAGTTACATGCAGCTAAAGAAAGCTTATAACAGAGGCAATACAAACACATATTGGAAGGTATTGAAGAAATATGATAATGATATGGATGATGAGTTTCTCAGAGTGATAAAGAAACTTTCATGATGGAAATGAACTTTGTGTTGTGGTTTGCTGTTGATGAATGGCCTATTTGGTGTAAAAACTCAGGTTGAGACAACAGTTTTGTCTTTTGCTGTTATGGGATAAGAAAATGGGGTTTAAGTGGTGTGTGGGCTGGCTGATGAACACAGATGATTCAGTTTAGACTGAGGATGGAGAACAAAAGCAGAATAGACTGATGAAAGAGATTCTGTGAAAGAGGAGACAGTCGAGATTAAATATGAGTAAGAATAGGCAAGGTAAGGAAGGAAGCGAGCTGAGTGCAAAGGATTGGAAGGTATGGAGGCATTCTTGAGCCAACTCTCCATTATGGAAGTGAAGTGTAGATGCTTAATTCGAACAGAAAAAACAAGGTAGAACTGTAGAGATTGAAGATGAACCATTTTTGTAGTATTTGTGGCATAAGAAAAATAGGAAGAGTTAGAAATATAGAGACATGGACATTTGGTTAAAAAAAGGTTATTTTAGGTGAAAGTACAGATCAGTGTTATGAGATGGTGTGGTCATGTTGAAAGAATGGAAGATGATAGCTTGGTAAAAGGAGTATATATATACAAATCTGGAGTGTTAGGAGAAAGAAGGCACTGGGAATTGGAGAGATTTTGTCAGAGAGGTTTTAGAAAGGATGGGCCTTAACATTCAGGAAGAGAGGAAATGAATGCAAGATATATGTGAATAATGCAGTCCTATAAAGGCGTTTCAATGTGCTGTTGATGAGCATTCTGGTTAGGAGAATGAAACAGCTGATGATGAGGACATTTTCTACACAGGTATGGGTTTAGAAGTATTTACTGAATGTGCGTTTAAAATTGGCTTATTTCTTCCCAAAAATCCCAGATAATAAATCCCATATTTCTTCTATTCTTCCAAATTCAATCTGCCATCATCACTGGTCTTAGTGTGACCCATAGCCAGTATCTTAAGTTCCCTAACACCTTATGCATGATGGGGGCTGACTAGAGAAGACTTTACATCCCGTTTTAAGCAATGATTTTTGGGAGGGGATTTCTAACCCCTAAGGTCCATGCCTGCACCCCCATCCCAACCCCACCTCACCAGATGGTCACGTGGAATCACACAAATCCCCGTAAAGCTTCTGGGAGTTTTTGAATAATAACTATTGGTGATTATGACCTGATCTAATAATAAAAATGGTGGTTGATGATGGAGATTCATCACTGAGTTTTTCTCCTTTAACATCTAGACCAGGAATCCGTAATCTTTTTTTCTCTCTCTCTCTCTCTCTCTCTCTCTCTCTCTCTCTCTCTCTCTCTCTCTCTCTCTCTTCTCATTGCCTATTCTTCCCTTCAAGCAAACGAAAGCCAAGAGATTAAATAAATCACATCAACATTAACATTACCTCAGAATACGAACAGCCAAATCACGCACCTCCGAAGAGCGAAAACACACGACCACGCATCTTACCGAAAGAGCCTCTATGAATGAAAATTCCCGCACATATATAGATAGATTAATGAGATCCAAGTGAGTGGAGCGTAACAATCAGTGTCTGCCGTGAAAACGTGCTTGTATAAATAGAAGGCGCCCCATGAGAGCGCCACACATGACGCATAGAAGACGCCCTGTTCACCTCTCTCTCTCTCTCTCTCTCTCTCTCTCTCTCTCTCTCTCTCTCTCTCCCCACACCCTAGATAATGAGTTTATATCTCCCTATAAAGCTGCCGGGTGGGCTGAGATACACAAAGACAACCTTTCAAGGCCTGGCTTTAATGAAAGATTCTCTCTCTCTCTCTCTCTCTCTCTCTCTCTCTCTCTCTCTCTCTCTCTCTCTCTCTCTCTCTCTCTGTGAACAGTTTTCGTTATGAAATTACAACAAAATACATGAATTAGTTACTTAACAGGATTAAGCAAAACTATACGTGTGGATTTTTGGGGACCCTTCCCTCCAAAAAATTGACCAAAACTGGTCCTTTTGACTGAGGGAGATAAGATTTAGGAAGGTTACGAGAATTAGGAATACAGAAACAGGAATATTCCCACATTCCAAAGACCGGCAGTGGAAGGAGAGGAGCTGTGACTGAATTTTAGCATATGTGTATGGGGAACAAAGATGTCTTCTTCAAAAGTACAAACGTTCTTTTTCGTTCCTTAATTTCTTTTCACGATGAACGTAAAGAACAAATAAGTGAAAAATGCCCCGAAGTTTCTTCGGCGCAGTCGAGTTTTCTGTACGGCGTATAATGCTGTATGAAACTCTCAGCCGCGGCCCGTGAAACTTTCAGCCACGGCCCGGTGGTGGCCTGTGTTTTTGGCACCTATGGCACTTCCAGACGCATGACCATGGCTAACTTTAACCATAAATAAAATAAAAACTACTGCTGAGGCTAGAGGGCTGAAATTCGGTATATTTGATGACTGGAGGGTGGATGATCAACATACCAATTTGCAGCCCTCTAGCCTCAGTAGTTTTCAAGATCTGAGGGCGGACAGAAAAAGTGCGGACGGACAGGCAATTAGCAGCCATCTCTATGGAGCGTCTGAGAACGTCAAACGAGATCGAAAACAAAAGAAATATGATGCAATCTCGTACTAAAACAATGAGCGTCTTGGCTTCTCTAAAACGCTTGCTACTTAAACGTATCAGAAGCGTCTGGGGGGGGGGGGTTGGGAGGGGAGGGAAGGCTTCCCCTGACACGTTCAGTCTGTAAAATAGTTTCATTTTCTGAGAAAAGAATTTATTACATAATTCGTTTTTCATAAATCATAATGTGACTCATGATTATTGTTATGTAAATGAGAATTTCTCTCTCTCTCTCTCTCTCTCTCTCTCTCTCTCTCTCTCTCTCTCTCTCTCTCTCTCTCTCTTTATAAATGAAGCGTGGACCATAAGCTATATATCATGAATATATACAGTATATATATATATATATATATATATATATATATATATATATATATATATATATATATATATAGATAGATAGATAGATAGATATATACATACATACATACATACATACATACATACAAGCACACATACATAAGTGGTACCACATATACACGTGTGCCTTTTTTATACTCCCAAATACTAAGCCGCAAATACCGTTTGATATCGAATTCACTTTACCCTGAAAACAACTTAAACCCAAAAGGTCAATTATAACTGATAAGTGCTTCTGCCACGACAAGGTTTAAAAAAACAAGCAATAAACACACAAACACACAAACACATCACACACACACAAACATAACTCACACTTTTGTGGAGTGACAAAAAAAAAATTCAAAGCTACTTTAGTGATTGAAGAAAGGCCACGAATGTTTTTATAACAGACACATTACTCATGAGCTGCAAAATCTTGAAAAACGCAGACTGCGCCTCCTGTTCAAAGATCGTTTTTTGTTCCTGAGCGAAGTTTTGGGGGCGGAAAACCGTCCTGTTTTTAAAAGGACCCTAATGAACGGTGCCAATCAGCTGTTTACCTTCGAAGGGTATTAATTAATTTTTTTTTTTTAAGTTTTGCCTAAATATTTTTATTGGATTTTATTTGCTTATTTGAACTTAGTTCCTGAAATTTATGTGTATATGTATATATACAAACATATGTATGTATATATATAACATATATGTATATATATATTGGATTGTTGACCTACCTAATCTCAGCGACCATAGGCAGTCGACTGACAATCAGGTACTTACTGCACATATCATTGTTACCCTCACAACTGATCTCCAATGTTACTTCAATAATTTGTAAAATATATTATCAATCAACAAAAAATTGTCAATTACTTCTGTAATTGGTTTCAGATTTATTCCTAAAATATGGAAACAGAGTTCCTTGCTTTACCTCTCTCTCTCTCTCTCTCTCTCTCTCTCTCTCTCTCTCTCTCTCTCTCTCTCTCTCTGAGGACCTGGCTTCATTCAGTAGCACTTAACATAAGCAAGTAACTCCTTTAAGTACTTGAAATATTAACTTGGAAATATAATGGAATTTTTCTCTTCAATAATAAAATAATAAATGAATATTATTAAAAATGAGGACAGTGAATAAATATGAACAATAGGAGTCTAACCCGTAAAAGCATTTTATTCTAAAAAGAAACCACTTTCTCTCTTTTAACTTAAATAACCCACTATTGCAATACACCACCAAAAATGTTGCCAGAATGTTTGTTTACATTTTTTCTCTCGGGACGAAAAAATAAAAATAAACATTTTTTCCCCTTCGCTTTTTTGCGCCTCAGAATAAAATTAAATCAAGCGGCCCCCTCTCCCCCCGCCCCTCCGCCAAAGAGAGGCTCCTACGAAGGACACTTTCTAAAGGCGTGCGTGCCGCCCTTCAAAAGGAGCTCTTTTCAAAAGGGTAAAGTTAAGGACAGGAGAAGGAGAAGAAGAAGAGGGCTTGTCGCGCGTCCGGTCACTGCGTTCTGTAAAGGGGAGGCGTTGCAAAGGTTGAGACATCTGATTACTACTGCTAATATTTCTAACCTCATTCTCGATCCTTGATTTGAGATTACACCTTTTCACTTGCAGGTAAATTTCATTTTCAAACTGATAAATTGCTTTTGAGGGTAAAAATGTTTCTAAAAAGTAAGATAATTAAAATAGCGCGTGGAAAAAACACATCACAAACATAAATAATACGAGAAGCGAAAGTAATGGTATGAAAAACAAGTAAATCTTACGTGGAACGGAAGAAAAATTAAAACCAAATATTTAGGAACTAAATTATATAATAGGCTATTAAAATTTATTTTTTAATCAGTATAGATTCGTATCTTCGTGACGCATATATGACCTTAAACTAGACCATAGGGAAATCTTATCAATGCATCTTAATTATAATTATACGATTAATATAGAGTTTCCTGCATAATGATTTTTTAACTAAGCAGAATAAATATCAAGTTTGTCTGTTTAATAATGATTTGAATTTTTGCTGTGTAACGCAAATGGTCTACGTATATATATATATTGTATATATATATAATATATTTAAGTTATATATAATATATTTAAGGATTAAATCTAGGCAATAAATCCCGCGTGAGACTCACGGGATTTACATTTGGCTTAAATGTGCTGAATAAATTCCAGGTGTTGGACATAGGATTTAAACTCGTCTTATTTTTCTAATAAAACCTTCCCAGTTGTAGGATTATGGGATTTAGGCCATTCTTGAATTTTCCCAATAAATCCTGGCTACGGATTTTTGAAATTTAAATCCGTATTGCATTTGGTGGATGAATTAAAGGTGTAGGGAAGAAGGATTTAATTTTAAATTTAATTTTAGATTTAATCTTAAATTTAATTTTAAATCCTACGTTCGTTCGAGTTTTCTGTACAGCGTATAATGCTGTATGAAACTTTCAGCCACGGCCCTTGAAACTCTTAGCCGCGGCCCATTAAACTTTCACCCACGGCCCGGTGGTGGAATGTGTTGTTGGTACCACCAGTGGTGCCAGATGTACGATCACGGCTAACTTTAACCATAAATAAAATCAAAACTACTAAGGCTAGAGGGCTGCAATTTGGTATGTTTGATGACTGGGGGGTGGATGATCAACATACCAATTTGCAGCCCTCTAGCCAATGGTTCTCTTTTCCAGAACACTTCTGAATTATCTAATGGAGAGACAGATTGATTGATTGATGATCTGTGACTCTTAAAACTGGCGTCACAACAGCCGATGTACAGACAAACGGACAGACAAAAAAAGACCGTTATTCTGTTGTTGTTGTGAGCTAGAGGTGGTCTTATGCCAGCACAGGCTCTTGCTTTTCAGTTTCTCACTTATTTAGTAATTTCCCCTCGTGGTAATAATAATAATAATAATAATAATAATAATAATAATAATAATAATAATAATAATAATAATTACAGTGCAGGATCGTGTATTCTGTAATTATGTATGATTCCACACTGAAATGATATTATTATTATTATTATTATTATTATTATTATTATTATATTATTATTATTATTATTATTATTATTAATGCATTCTATAGTCACGTATGATCCCACACTAAAATTATTATTATTATTATTATTATTATTATTATTATTATTATTATTATTATTATTATTATTTTATTCAATAACCATGTATAACCTCACACTGAAATGGTATTATTATTATTATTATTATTATTATTATTATTATTATTATTATTATTATTATTATTATTTATTATTATTATTATTATTATTATTAATGCATTCTATAATCACATATGATCCTAAAATTATTAAAATGATATTATTATTATTATTATTATTATTATTATTATTATTATTATTATTATTACCAGAACGACGAAATATTCGTAACTGAACATTCCATTATTAAAAACAATAAAAATCAAACCACTTAGAAACACGTATCATAAAACAGGAACAAAAATAGTAATATAAAATATAAATCTCATTCTCGACTACCTCTTTATATCACGCCATTTGTCACGTACCAATTGCTTAAATGAAAAGTCTTAACTAAGAAATATATCCCTGTCAAATGTTTTCATTGATCCAGGCTCTTGTAGCAAGAATGGACGGTCTTTCAATAACGTATTACTTTTTAGTTTTCTGTAAGAGAAAACTTTGTCTGTCCGTCCGCACTTTTTTCTGTCCGCACTCTTTTCTGTCCGCAATTTTTTCTGTCCGCCCTCAGATCTTAAAAACTACTGAGGCTAGAGGGCTACAAATTGGTATGTTGATCATCCAACCTCCAATCATCAAGCATACCAAATTGCAGCCCTCTAGCCTCCTCAGTAGTTTTTATTTTAATTAATGTTAAAGTTAGCCATAATCGTGCGTCTGACAACGATATAGGCCACGTCACAACCGGGCCGTGGTTAAAGTTTCATAGGCCGCGGCTCATACAGCATTATACCGAGACCACCGAAAGATAAGATCTATTTCCGGTGGCCTTGATTAAACGCTGTAGCGGCTGTGCAGAAAACTCGATTGCGCCGAAGAAACTTCGATGTATTTTTTACTTGTTTTCCAAATACTATGTATATATATATATAATATATATATATATATATATATATATATATATATATATATATATATATATATATATATATATATATATATATATATACGTAAGCATCATCAACAAAAAGCTTTTCAGAAAATGTCCCCAAAAATCGGAATGGTCAAAACAGCTTTCATTCCCCCCCACAAGAAAAAGCAAGACCAACCGATGAACAACGCCCTAAGACTCGGCAAGTATGTACCACAATACTATTCCCCCTTCCCCCCCTCCATCGTATGCTGGGCATGAATCACCCGAATATGGCATCGGTGCCAGTCGGGGCGCCCGATGCCAAGAACTGGGAATGGCTGGCATAGGTTTTGCATTTGGTCATTGCCAGCTCCGTCGGACTCTGCGGATTCCTTCTATGCATTGCCAAGGTTACGTTTCTTGCGGTGGCAACCCCCCACCGCCCATCCCCCTCCAAAAATGCCCTCTGGTTGGATGGGGTCCATGGGGAGAGGGGTATATTCAGCAGTTTATTTGGATGATCAGATATTCTGATATTACGTTCAGTTCTTCATTGTCTGAAGTCAGCAATTTTTCATTAAGTCAACTTAAATTTCCAAGCTGAATGAAGGATTAGCTAAGATGTTTACTTATCTGAGGGTCAGCACAGATCTTGATTTACTTGGGAATCAGCACAGATTTAGGGTCAACTGAGAATCAGCACAGATTTTGGGTCACTTGAGAAAAAGCACAGATTTAGGGTCAACTGAGAATCAGCACAGAATTTGGGTCAACAATCAGCACAGACTCTGTGTCAACTGAGAATCAGCACAGGTTAGGGTCACTTGAGAATCAGCACAGATTCTGGGTCAACTGAGAATCAGCACAGATTTAGGGTCAACTTAGAATCAGCACAGATTTTCACCCATTAAAATACTTTAGTCATTTGTTGTCCAAAGCAGATTTCAGTCTTCTCAGAGGTATCAAAGATTCGTCGTCATACTTAAATACTATTTATTATTATTATTATTATTATTATTATTATTATTATTATTATTATTATTATTATTATTATTATTATTACTCAGTAGAAGTTACTAGGACATACAGAAAGAAGAGATCAGTTATTAAACAAATTAACAAAAATAATAGACAAATATATAAAAATGTAAGTAAATTAAACAGAGTCCAAGAAGAATTGTTTTAGGGTAGTAATTCATAGGATCTTCGCTCGACAAACACCCAAAAACAAAACAGAACATGACCTGTTCCTTGACGAGGGCCATCATACGAGAAGAATCGAGGTGGCCTGATGCATAATGACTGATTGATGGCCGATTTCCTCTAAAGTGGTCAGCTGTTCACTCGAACCATCATATATTTTCGTGGTCTTTTGTACAGAGTGATTTGCAAAGAATGTTGCAGATGCTTCTGGTTTCGTCCTTGTCAAAGAGTCAGGGAGTGTGAACGTGTGTAATACACACAAACACACACACACATAAACACACACGCAGCTAAAATCATTGAATATGATTATTGACTATGATGATTGAATATGATTATTACATTCGTCATAGAAATCTGCATAATTCTGTTCGTGTGTATACATACACAAACACACACACATATTTATATATAATATATATATGTGTGTCTATTTATATTTTTATTTATTATATTTATATATACCATGTGAAAAATAAACCATTTACTGCGAGAGAAATAAACTGCTAATCGTTAACCATTAACCATTAATCAGCAGGAAAACAAACTATTACCCATGAGAGAAATAAACCATAGCTATTAACCATGAGAGAAGTGACCCATTAACCATTAAACCCAGCTCTACAAAAATAAAATGGGCAGCCTGAGATTTTAATGGGGGTATTGCAACCTCGCGTCTCGTGTTTGCTTATGTTAGGAGCACAAGGCTAATTGCACCCAGCAACGTTGAGAGAGAGAGAGAGAGAGAGAGAGAGAGAGAGAGAGAGAGAGAGTCAGTAGACTACCACAAGAACCTCACACCATTCTACATTGACCTCGTCTCCTAGGGTGAAATGAGAGAGAGAGAGAGAGAGAGAGAGAGAGAGAGAGAGAGAGAGAGAGAGAGAGAGAGAGAGGCATGATATCTTATACTATCTTATCTCTCTTCGCAAATGCCTCTCTCTCTCATTATCTGACATCAATGGCATACTTCAACAAGAGAATTGATGAGTGATCCACACTCTGACGTGTCGCGACTCTCTCGACACTTTCTGATATTTGTGTGGCATTCGAAAGAGATACCTGAATCACTCAAGGCTTTGGTCTGTGTGCATATTATACTGGCGTCTTGAATCAAGTGGTGTTTTATTGAATGTGTCATTGAGTTATAATAATAATATATTTAGTGTTTGAAGATATTTTTGTTCCTTAGCTAGTTAGTATAGCTGATGAATTCAAAAGTACCAAATTCGCTTTTGTTATAGAGTGCTAGAGTGTGCCTATAAGGCAATCCTATCATACCTATCATAAAAAATAATAAAATTCTTAAAACAATTCTTTGAAATGGATGCATAATCATTCTTGGTATCCCTACAAGCACCATCATACCAAAACTTCGTCTGTGGGACCTATCAAGATATCCTTTACCAAGACTGAAGAAACCCTTCGTCGGGAATTTATCCAGAAGTGAAACCCCATTCAGAATTGACCTCCTCCTCCCTAACTCACCACCTCTCATTCATAAGGACTCATTCAAAGATCTGCCAGTCGTGCAATTATTATAATGAATATTTTTGAAAGGAGAGGCCCCACCAGAACTCAGAACAGCCACTAAACGAGGCCTTGAGAGAAGTGGTCACCGATGTGGGCTTTGCACTCGTGGAGTGACTGTTATCATCATTCCTTCCTTATCTCCCTCATTCCTTGTCTTCCTTGCCCTCGTCAGTGACATGACAGGACACAACGGTTTGCCTGGACTGGGTGCATTCAGACGAACATAGCAATGCGCCGGCACGTTGTGGGTTACAGTAATGTTTCTCTATCAAGTTTTTTCAATCTCGTTTTAACTTATTTTGGCCGTGGTTCAAGTAATGTTTCTTTACTGTTTAAACTGAGTTGCATATAGAATTTAGACCAAAGACCAAGCACTGGGACCTATGAGGTCATTCACCGCTGGAACGGAAACTGACATCAAAACTTTGAAAGGTGTAACAGGAGGAAAACCTCGCAGTTGTTAGGAGAGGGTGGAAATTAAGATGGAAGAAAGAGAATATGAAAGGAGGTACAGTAAAATGAATGCAAGGGATTGCAGCTCGGAGTCGAAGGCACGCTGCAAAGAACCTTGAGTGAGTTTTTAGTTTTCTGAAGAGAAAACTATTGTGCCGGCTTTGTCCGTCCGCACTTTATTCTGTTCTCCCTCAGATCTTAAAAACTACTGAGGCTAGAGGGCTGCAAATTAGTATGTTGATCATCCACCCTCTAATCATCAAACACACCAAATTGCAGCCCTCTAGCCTCGTTAGTTTTTATCTTATTTAAAGTTAAATTTAGCCATAATCGTGCTCCTGGCAACGATATAGGATAAGCCACCACCTGGCCGTGGTTAAAGTTTCATAGGCCGCGGCTCATACAGCATTATACCGAGACCACCGAAAGATAGATCTATTTTCGGTGGCCTTGATTATACGCTGTATAGACTGTACAGAAAACTCGATTGCGCCGAAGACACTTCGACACATTTTTTTACTAAATCAGTAACTTTATTTTTAAAATCTAATTTATGTATTTTTTCCTTCGTTTTCTTATTCTCAAGATACATTTATATTTTCTTATTATTTTCTTTTTATTTTGTCTCCTATTGAGGAGATTAGTGTAGGAATAGAATCTCATTATTGGGGAAATGAGGAAATTATTTTGGGAACAGAATTTCATTATTAAGGAAATGAGGATTACTTTCGGAACAGAGTCTCATTATTATGGAAATGATGAAATTATTTTGGGAATAGAATCTCATTATTATGGAAAATGGGAAGATTAATTTGGGAATAGAATCTCATTATTATGGGAATGGGGAGATTAATTTGGGAATAGAATCTCATTATTATGGAAATGAGGAAATTATCTTGGGAATAGATCTCATTATTAAGGAAATGAGGAAATTATTCTGGGAATAGAATCTCATTAATTATGGAAATGGGGAGATTAATTTGGGAATAGAATCTCATTATTATGGAAATGGGGAGATTAATTTGGGAATAGAATCTCATTATTATGGAAATGATGAAATTATTTTGGGAATAGAATCTCATTATTATGGAAATGGGGAGATTAATTTGGAATAGGATCTCATTATTATGGAAATGAGGAAATTATTTTGGGAATAGAATCTCATTATTATGAAATGGAAATTATTCTGGGAATAGGTGGAAATGGGGAGATTAATTTGGGAATAGAATCTCATTATTATGGAATGGGGGATTATTTTGGGAATAATCTCATTATTATGGAAATGAGGAAATTATTTTGGGAATAGAATCTCATTATTATGGGAATGAGGAGGTTAATGTATGAATAGAATCTCATTATTAAGGAAATGAGGGGATTATTTTGGGAACAATCTCATTATTATTGAAACGAGGAAATTATTTTGGGAATAGAATCTCATTACTATGTAAATGAGGAGATTAATGTATGAATACAATCTCATTATTATGGAAATGAGGAGATTAATTTGGGAATAGAATCTGATTATCCTGACCTTTTGAAGCTTTTCTTAAACAAAGCAATTTATAACTTAATAACTTAATTTTCTCTATAATTTTCATCCTGTTTTCAAATTATTATTATTATTATTATTATTATTATTATTATTATTATTATTATTATTATTATTATTATTATTATTATTATTTAAGTCTGTCATAACGAAAAACTGACCCCAATGAAAATATTAACTTTTATGAAAAAGAATATATATGTAGATATTTAGCGCCACCTCAAAAAAAGTAGACTACGGCTCTGACTTAACATTCCACTAACTCTCCATATTTTAACAAGATGTTAAAATATAAGATTGTTAAAACTGCTTCTAAATCTTACGCAAGCAATAAATCAAACAACTGATAAACAGTGATGTTTGAAAAACATAATCACTGTTAAAGGCCTAAGAAAATCACTTCAGTGAAAACTACGCCAAAAATAATCACCGTCAACAAACAATAAAATAAACAAAAGCTCAAAGATTAACATCAACAACAAAAACAAGCAAATAAAAAAATCCGGAGCAAGAAAACTCCGTCAACAAACAGATTAGGCGGCGGGGCGAGGTCGAAGACACTTGACACCTCGGGGCAGGATCTTATCAGTGCCCGAATAATTAATGGGGAATGCCCTTGGGCACAGGGGCTTGGCACTCCATTAACCCTTCACCCCTCGCCACTCATAACAGATTTCGTGGAATGTAGGAGCTCTGATAAGGAGGAGGGTGGGTAATCTCGGTCCCGTTATGAGGGCAGTGTTGCATCAGTGGTGAGATTAATGCAGGAATAGAATCTCATTATTGTGGAAATGAGGAGATTATTTTTAAATAGAATCTGGGGAGATTAATGCAGGAATCGAATCTCACTATTAGAGAAATGAGATTATTTTGGGAACAGAATCTGAGGAGATTAATGCAGGAATAGAATCTCATTATTATGGAAATGAGGAGATTATTTTGGGAATAGAATCTCATTATTATGGAAATGAGGAGATTAATTTGGGAATAGAATATGAGGAGATTAGCACAGGAATAGAATCTCATTACTAGAGAAATGATGAGATTAATTTGGGAATAGAATCTGAGGAGATTAATGCAGGAATAGAATCTCATCATTATGGAAATGAGGAGATTAAAGTAGGAATAGAATCTCATTATTATGAAAATGAGGAGATTATTTTGGGAATAGAATCTCATTATTATGAAAATAAGTAGATTATTTTAGGAATAGAATCTCATTATTATGAAAATGAGGAGATTATTTCGGGAATAGAACCTCATTATTATGGAAACGAGGGGATTAATTCAAGAACAGAATTTCGTTACTAAGGGAATGCGGAGATTAATGTAGGAATAGAATCTCATTAGTAAGGAAATGAGATCATTTTGGAAATAGAATCTCATTATTAAGGAAATGAGGAGGTTATTTTGGAAATAGAATCTCATTATTATGGAAGTAAGGAGATTATTTTGGGAAAAGATTCCCATTATTATGGAAATGGGGAGATTATTGTTGAAATAGAATCCCATTATTATGGAAATGAGATTCTTTTGGGAATAGAATCTCATTATTAAGGAAATGAGATTTTAATGCAGGAAAAGAATCTCATGATGATGAAAATGGGGAGATTAATGTAAGAAAAGAATCTCATTATTAAGGAAACCTGAGGAGATTAATTTGGGAATAGAATCTCACAAGTAGGGAGATTCTATCTCATTAACAGACAAACTGATTTATTAATTGTATTAATTAAGAGGTGTATATTAACTAATAATTAAAGCAAAAAATTTTATACTCATAAAACCATATTTATCTCATTTCCTCCCCCTCCTCACTCCCTGCTGCGACCCACCACAGTCGACTGACCACTAATTCACTCTTAAATCAACAGACACAAGCATCTCAGAAAACAAGCCCAGATCGCTCCGTCTTCCCTGGGGATCGAACCCAGGAAATCTATCCAACTCACAGAACGCTAATTTCATGATGCTAGTTACATCTAATCGTGTCGTGAGCGGGATTCGAACTCTGGACCACCACAAATGAGTTAAGAGCATCAGAGATTAGTGACAGAGAGAATTTGTCTTATTTTTCTGTAAAATATCAAAACATGTCTTCAATTTTTACTATCTTTTAAATATTTAGATTTCATAATTCTTTGAGTTTAGTTCAAATTTTAATGATATTGGAAACTTGAGTCTTAATTTAGGGATTTTTTAACTTTAATATATGTATAATTTTATGAGTTATTAAGGCACATTGACGCTAAAATAAGCCACTCCTGATATATATATATATATATATATATATATATATATATATATATATATATATATATATATATATATATATGTATATATATATACAATAGTATTTATCAGGGCCCAGGGATATACTTATAAAGTATACTGTATACTTTATAAGTAACCAAATAATCTGATGCCAATCTTCAATACACCAGTACCTACTCTGGGTGATATATATATATATGTATACATAAGAGATTTAATTTCAGGAATTAATTCTCTCATCATACTTCCTTTCAAAAAATGCGTAAGATTTTACTTGAATGCTTTATGAGAGAGAGAGAGAGAGAGAGAGAGAGAGAGAGAGAGAGAGAGAGAGAGAGAGAGAGAAGAGGCGCCACCAGTTTATCTATAATAAAAATCGAGCAACTTACAAAGACCTTAGACCATTTAACGGTTGAGAAAGTTCCCCAATTTAATCTTGCACAACCCTCCACTTTCTCTCTCTCTCTCTCTCTCTCTCTCTCTCTCTCTCACCAGAAAGCAGCGGTTGTTGTGTGTACTTAAGCCTTAAGTAATAATAATGAGCACTTGAGCGGAGTATAAATGCGTCTCATAATAATTTTCATATTAAATTCATCGTCTCTTTGATGAAACAAAATGGCGTCCAATGTACGTGGTCAAAATACTGTGAGCGATGTAGTATATTACTCTTTAGAACCTTGAAAACGTGTCTCATTTCGAAGTATTTAAAAGAAATATAAAGTAATATTTTCATTTTTTAGTTTTCTGTCAAAGAGAACTATTATAGAGATGGCTACTTGTCTGTCCGTCCGCACTTTTTCCGTCCGCCCTCAGATCTTGAAAACTGCTGAGGCTAGAGGGCTGCAAATTGGTATGTTGATCATCCACCCTCCGGTCATCAAACATGCCAAATTGCAGCCCTCTAGCCTCGGCAGTTTTTATTTTATTTAAGGTTAAAGTTAGCCATGATCGTGCGTCTGGAAACGCTATGGGGCAGGTTACCACCATGCCGTGGCTGAAAGTTTCACGGGCCGCAGCTCATACAGCATTATACGCTTTACAGAAAGCTCGATTGCGCTGAAGGAACTTCGGCGCATTTTTTTTTTTTTCTAATGCACACATTTATTAATTTCCGTCCATCCGTTCTTGAGTTAAATATAATAATAATACACTAGTCAAATTCAGCGACCTTTTGACCTTACCCAAGAATAAAGTCAAGAGTTCTTCGCCGGCCAAAGATAATCACAAAGGTCAGAGGTTATCTTTCAAAGGTCAGAGGTCATCTAAGGGTGTCACGGTGACCTACGAAGGTCAGAGGTTAATTATGTAGGTTAACAGTTAACCTGGTAATTCAAAAACTGACATAAATATTTCATCTGAATGTTGAAACTTAGCCAGAATTTTGAAACTTGACAGGATTTTGAAACTTGGCCAGAATGTTGAAACTTTGAATAAATTTTGAAACTTGACCAGAATGTTGAAACTTGGCCAGAATGTTTAAACTTTTAATAAATTTTGAAACTTGGCCAGAATGTTGAAACTTGGCCAGAATATTTAAACTCTGAATAAATTTTGAAACTTGGCCAGAATGCTGAAACTTTGAATAAATTTTGAAACTTGGCCAGAATGTTGAAACTTTGAATAAATTTTGAAACTTGGCCAGAATGTTTAAACTTCTAATAAATTTTGAAACTTGGCCAGAATGTTTAAACGGAATGTTGATACTTGCCAAAATGTTGATGGTCATATTTTGAAATCCACCATTTTAAAATTGACCAGAATTTTTAACATTTTTGAAACTTGGCAGAATTTTGACTTATTTTGTGAATTCACCTGAATGTTGAAAATTCAGACTTGTCAGAATTAGGCCGGAATGTTGGCATATTTGTAAAATCATTATTTTGACTTAAATCGAACCTAAGCCTAAATTCACAGTGCAGAAATATATTAACGCCGGTTTGGAATTGCTTGAAATTGGTAGATTAATATTGTTCTTTTAAATTAATATTTATATATATATATATATATATATATATATATATATATATATATATATATATATATATATATATATATATATATATATATAATCATTTACTTATTTATCGCCTTGTAGCAACACGGCCTCTTGCTTGCAAGAAGCCCCATCAACTTCAATCACTTTCTTTGCACATTCTAACAAACAAATGCTTGCAAACAAACAAACAGACTCTTCCTTACCTACAAACAAGAGGAAAGACAGTGCCAGGCCCAAGTAGGCCTTCCCAAAACCAGCTCCGGCATTCGCAGGCCCTACCAAAAAGGCCCGGCCAGTGGAAGGTCCCATGACAGATACACAAGTCCCGGTACCCACCGTGGTAAGGACAACACTGAGAGAGAGAGAGAGAGAGGAGGGCACTTGAATGCCACTAAAGGATACCCTCCTCAGGACGCCCCAAGGGGGCCAATCCTCCTCCGTCACCAGACGCCCCATTCCCCTCCCCTCCGTAGGGGAACCTAGTCTCGCCCCCTCCTGGGTATCCTTCCACCCCCAAAATCCTGCGTCAACTCATTTTGTTCTTGCTCATCCTAAATCATCCTTTTCTTTTTTCCTCCTCGTCCTCTTCTTCTTCTCTTCTTCTTTCTTCTTCTTCTTCTTCTTCTTCTTCTTCTTGTTCCCTATCTTGCACTTTCCTATGACCCAAGTCAATCTCGATTTCATCATCAAATGAGATCACACTATTTTAACTCTAACCCTCAGCTTCTTCATGTTATTCATATCATTCCCCATCCATTCCCTCTATCAGACACTGCTTCCTCTCCCCCCACCCCACCCCCAACCCCAACCCCCACAATATTCATTAAATTTCTCCCGCGTATCAAAATACGCCGGCAAAAAAGAAATTGTCGGGGTGCCAGCACCCGGCCCTGCATAGCGCCGCCACGTGTCTGCTGCTATCCCTCTTCGCCGGCTAAGTGTCTGCAGGAGCAGCTTGATTTCTTCGATTTTAATTTAAATGTTGGCTGGCTTTAATCACTTTATTTATTCAGGAGCTTTCTGACAGGCGGGCGGATAGTTCCGGTCTCTCTTTCTCTCTCTCTCTCTCTCTCTCAAAAGAATATGAATTTAGTAAACATTTCATTCCCTTCAAGAAGCTACATGTTTAAGGCCTAACTCTCTCCTCGAGGGATAAACGTTCATATTTTAACACCAAATACCCATAAATAATAAAAGTTGGTGGAAACAATGGCGAATATCTATTAGATAAAAGTAATGTCCACTAAAAGATGGAAATATCTATTAGCAGACCTTTGGATTAAGGGAACAATGTCTGTCGCTAAACGGGATATCTGTTAGCAAGATATGACTCCTAGATGGTTCTTAAGCGCCAAGAATATATTAGTTAGTTGCAAAGACTACGGCTGTTATATGGAGAGAACATACCTGTTGGATGTACAGAATATGCCAGTTATCTAAAGAGTATGCGTATTAGATATATAGAATACACAGTTATTTAGATAAATGCCTGTAAAATGTACAGAATACCAGTTTTCTGAAGAATATGCCTATTAGATGTATAGAATACGCCAGTTATTTAGATAATACGCCTGTTATGTGTACAAAATATGCCAGCTGTTTATATAATCCGACTGTTAAATGTGCAGAATACGTCAGATATTTAGACAATACACCTGTCAGATGCAGAATAGACCAGATATTGAGATAATACACCTGTCAGATGCAGAACAGACCAGATATTTAGATAATACACCTGTCAGATGCAGAACAGACCAGATATTTAGACAATACACCTGTCAGATGCAGAATACACCAGATATTGAGACAATACACCTGTCAGAAGCAGAATAGACCAGATATTGAGACAATACACCTGTCAGATGCAGAACAGACCAGATATTTAGATAATACACCTGTCTGATGTACAGTACAGAAAACGCCATTCAGAGGCAGGAATCTACCTTACCAGAAGGGCTTTGCAGTAAAGGCAAGCACTTCCCCCCAGCCGAATCGACGGGACACCTAGGTTCTAGAGGACACCAGGAGGACATCGCTCCCTTTCCCACGTAGGATGGGTTGGAAGGCAGCGTTGCTCTGCAACTGCATTCGAAATGACAGATGACGACACCTCCGAATGAGTGGAGATGAGAAGATTGCAAGAAGATAGGGCGGCCATTTCGCTGTCTGCTCTGAGGGGGATTGTCAGTTCTTCTTCTTCTTCTTCTTCTTCTTCTTCTTCTTCTTCTTCTTTTTTCTTCTGATTGTGTTTTTTTGTTGTTTTTTCATCTCAGATATTGCTGTTGTTGAACTGAATTGAATATAGACTTTAGGCCAAAGGCCAAGCACTGGGGCCTATGAGGTCATTCTCTGAAACAGAAATTGACAGTAAAAGGTTTGAAAGGTGTAACAGGAGAATATGAAAGGAGGTACAGTAAAATGAACGAAAGGGGTTGCAGCTAGGTGCCTAAAGAAGGCACGCTGCAAAGAACCTTAAGCAATGCCTACAGTGCACCGCATGAGGCGCACTGACGGTACTGCCCCTCTACGGAGTCAAAATTTTCGTGTTATAGATGTTGTTAGAGTTGTAATATTGTGTTATACTGTTGTTATTTCAAACTAGAATGTATATTAGGAATGTAACCCTTAAGGGGGTAGGAATGTAACCCTTAAGGGGGTAGGAATGTAACCCTTTGGGAGAGATAGGAATGTAACCCTTTGGGAATATCAAATGAAGAAAAATAGGAATTACCCTCTTGCATATAAGCAAAGATTATTTCTCGGCTTCTATAAAATTATTATAATAATATTTTATGCACGTACCATCAAAAGTGACGGGAATATAAGAGAGAAGCTCGACCCGTGTTGGACGACGACATGTCTAAAAGACTATCGCTGTTACGCACAGAAATATTTAAATAAAGATACATTTATATATATAAATATATATATTGGAAAAGAGAACCAATCAGCTCAAAATATTCATAAGATATACAGGTAACAAGAGTAATATTCATGCATGTAGACATATGCATTTAATTAATACATTTAATTTGATTCTCCTAGACTTTTTGTAATGTCCCTGCTGCCTTCCTAGCTCGCTCTCTCTCTCTCTCTCTCTCTCTCTCTCTCTCTCTCTCTCTCTCTCTCTCTCTCTCTCTCTCTCTCTCTCTCACTGAATCTAGAAGAGTCTGTATGAGATCAGACATGTTTTAATTCCTTAAAAGCATTTTCGTGTCCCGCAAGGCGAGATACTTGCGTCCCTCCCGTTTCTAAGGAAGGAGATTATACCAAACTCGCCTTGCCTAGAGTAACCTCCTAAGACCAAATGACGTAGCATATCTGCCATCTTTCAAAGATAACAAAGACCATTTGTGAGTACTCGAATCCCCTTCTCGTTTTTTCGCGAACTGGATGTTGAGTGGATGAAAGTGTGGATTGGTTCTTTTACCTCCGGGTGATGGATGAATATAGACTGCTGTCCGTCAGGAGGGATGTGACAATTATCCTCAACAAGTCACTCAGCACAAGAGAAGGCCGATGCCAGCCTTGATTAGGCGCTCTGAGAGTGGACCGACCCTGTTTCTGGCTGTGGTTTGGGGAAAGAAGAGTCCCAGGAGAGAGAGAGAGAGAGAGAGAGAGAGAGAGAGAGAGAGAGAGAGAGAGAGAGAGAGATTAAAAGGGAATTGGAAAGCAAGACTGAGAGAGAAAAACTTTTGCATATAGCAGCATAACGTTTGTGGCCACGATAGCAAGACCTTCTGGTATGCATATATCAGTAGATATATAGATAAATAAACAGATAGATAGATGGATAGATAGATAGATAGATACATAATAGATAGATAGACAGATCCATTCCCTTTCTCAAACAATCAGCCTTTATTTTAATAATCTTTCCTCTAACGCGTATCTCTACCTCTCTAGGTTTCTTTCTAGCTCCTCTCTAGATTCTGCAATCAAAACAATGTTATCAGCATAAGATTAAACTAACAGAACTCCTCCACATCCCAGGCCAATAGGCCTAAATCCAGCGTAAGGGAAAAATGGGCTCAGTGTTGGACCCTGGTGTACTCCTGCCTTGACCTTGAAGCTGTTAGCCATCCCTACTGTACTTGTGGTGGTTGTTGCAGATCTAGATATTTCACTGATGAATCTGACTTATTTTTGTGGTGTCTAAACCCTCCTCAAACTTTTCCAACCCCCAACCCCCTTGCCAAAGAATCAAGCTTCCCCTCTCGCCCATATTTTCTTGTTACGTTCTCCCAACCAGGCAGGAAAACAAGCTAAAACAAACAAAAGAAGTAACATTCCACCAGGACCCAGTAATATACGAAAAACTACTTCTTCACCAAAGTAAAATTCAACCAATATCCAGAAGAAACAAGTGAAAAAAATTAAAAATTCTACCAGCAACCAGCCAAAACAAGCTGGTGGAATTCTACTTACTGTTTCAGAAAGACAAATCCCACCAAAAGCAGCCGACCAGAACAAACAAGAACAAAAAGAACAAACAAGAAACAAAAAAAGAAAAAATATCTCTCTCGGCCACTCGAAACAGATGAACAGCGCATAGCGCCGAGTATTCCCACAGCCAATCATGAATTTAATCCCGCCCTATTGACCCTAAATTCTCTCGGATTCGGACCTAATTAGTCCTCGTTGTGTTCCTCCTTATTTCCCTGAGCTAGTACGCAACGCTGGCCCTGAATATATCAATAAATAACGTCAGGATAGATAGAGATTTAGTTTATCAATTCTGGTGCACGAGTGGATTCAGAATCAGATCGTGTTGTCAGTCATGACAAATGGCTTCTCTTACGGACGCTGTTTATCAGTAATATTTTCGTTATAGCTCATCCGTGAACGTGCATTTACACACGCGTGCACAAACATACAAGCTCTCGCGCGCAAGCACGCATGGGAGCGTCCATGTGGCCTTGTGTCAGGACAAATGCACCCGAGGGAAGCTTGTTCTTCCTATTATTGGACGCCGATGTGATTTTTCGCCTGTGATGCGATGTCGACTTTCTTTCTCTCTCTCTCTCTCTCTCTCTCTCTCTCTCTCTCTCTTTCTCTCTCTCGTCGAGGTCGACGGAACAGGTGCCAAAAAAGTACCCGTAGAAGGAGACAAATATTGCCCTACAGGGCGTTGTAATGACCTGATATCTGTGCATCAGGGGCTATCTCATTCTTTTGCCTGAGCTTTCCAACTGGCTGATTAACTCTGATGACCACAAATGACCTCTGACCCACCTTGGAAGCCGGGTCAATGTATATGTGACCAGTCTTGGGTCATGGGTCAACTGTGACGGAGTAATTAGTGGGTCCACTTACAATAATAATATCACCTTAAGCAGAGTCACAAAATGCATAAAAAACAATTAAAACACGCACCGAAGTTTTATTGGGCGCGATTGAGTTTTCTGTACAGCGTACAATGCTGTATGAAACTTTCAGCCACAGTCCATGAAACTCAACCACGGTCCGGTGGTGGCTTCAGCCACGGCCCATGAAACTCAGCCACGGCCCGGTGGTGTCCTGAGTTGTTCGTACCTATAGCAGCGCCAGAATTATTATTATGGCTAACTTTAACCTTAAATAAAATAAAAACTGCTGAGGCTAGAGGGCTGCAATTTGGTATGTTTGATGATTGGAAGGTGGATGACCAACATACCAATTTGCAGCCCTCTAGCCTCAGCAGTTTTCAAGATCTGAGGACGGACAGAAAAAGTGCGGACGGACAGACAAATAGCCATCACTAAAATAGTTCTCTTTTACAGAAAAAATAAACACTGAAAATATTAAAACATGTCAGACACACATCGTACACATGGTTAGCGACTTGTCACCTACATATCAACAAGTCGACAACACGTCGACGAATCTTTGGCCAGTACTGGAGGTTCATGTAAATCACTGGTTAGAACTGGCAAGAAGTTGGTGACTTGTATGTAACGTATTTCTGATGTGTAGGCAACAAGTTGGTGACATAATATATATATATATATATATATATATATATATATATATATATATATATATATATATATATATATATATATATATATATATATATACACCTGTATATATCATATATATAGCTATATATATATATATTAAATTTATATATCTATATGTATATACATATAAATATACCAATAAAATATAATATATACCATCACTGCATAACTATTAATTAATTAAAATTCTCTGAATGATTCAGCACTAAATTACCAATAAAATAAAACTTAAAGTGCTATAAAGCGCATATAGAGAAAAACTAAATTTTATTGAAACAAATTTCAACAAAATCTATAATCAACCATTCTTCATTTTCCGCCATTAAATCAAGACCTTTCCAGAAGATAATTTTTTATAAAAATCTATAAATATCCAATAATCAAAATCTTTGCAATCTGTGTACTCCGCTGGTCTAAATTCCTTTGAAATTTGTGTAGTGCAACGGGACCACCTGCGTGGTGTACCTGTACTGTGCGTGAACAATTCTTGGTCTAAAAGTTCGTATCATGAAACGAACGTATGTTTTGTTCTGCTTGTGACATCTCTCTCTCTCTCTCTCTCTCTCCCCTCCTCTCTCTCTCCCTCTTTCCCCTCTCTCTCTCTCTCTCTCTCTCTCTCTCTCTCTGAACACAAACAGCGTAGTCCACCTCTGCAGATGACAGCATGGCTTGCAAACCACATTACAAGCATACTGTCCCAAATAGCAGCGTTCTGTGCTTTTTTTTTTTTAAACTAAAACTGTGTTGATCTGCTATTTTTCTATTTATTTATTTATCTATCTGTTTATTTCTCCATTTATTTATTTATTATTCACTTGGAGAACAGAGATGTTCGTCACCTAGGCCTATAAACGATGAAGAAACTTGGCTCCGTAAGCTGTCCAATTAGCCTAATTCGAGCCTCAGAATTTTCTAGTCCTTTCTCTCTCTCTCACACAAACATGCATAGTCCTCCTCTCTCTCTCTCTCTCTCTCTCTCTCTCTCTCTCTCTCTCTCTCCCCAAACCAATCCCTCAGCAAACGTGATGACAAAGGCGACAGGAAACTGCGCATGTGCAGAGTCATCAACATAATGACGCCTTCCGTGAGCAGCCCTCCCCTCCCATCCCCCACCCCCTCCTCCCACATTTGGGACAATCCAAGGACCTCCTTCACCCCTTCCCAATCCCCTTCCTCCTCCTCCTCCTCCTCCTCCTCCTCCTCCAGGTCGGGCCAGGAGGGTCCATCCTCCCACCCCAACACAGCCGCCATTTCTCACTTCCACTTAAAAGGGCTTTGATTTTTTGTGGTGTTTCTCATAGGAAAAGATGCTTTTTGCACCCTTTGTTACGCTTTGCAAGCTGTCGTTGCATGCCCGTGGTCTCAATGAAAGGGGGGGGATGGGGTGGGGGTATGGGGTATGTTAGGTGGTTGTCGGTTGGTCGCTTTGATCCGTCAAAAGCGGCGAGAGATCGCAGGCGACAAGTGTCCAACGAGTGCCTTTACCCGCCCGAAGACTTGACAAGCAAGGGACACTTTTTTTTTTCTTTTTTTTTTTCTTTTCAGGTGGTTTTAGACTTAGACCTAAATACTCGTAGACTTGCGGGGGGTGTAGACAGGCTTCATCTTGATTTTAGACATTTGATCAATTAGATTTAAAGGTTTTTCTTCACATGAGGTCTTCTTTGGTTTAGAAATCGTAACGCTTTTCAGAAATCATGTTGGTTTTCGAGTTTGACGGATAACGGTCACAAACTGTCCCACAACTGTATGTGTTTGTGTGTGTGTGTTTGTGTGTGTGTGTGTGTGTGTTTATTACATCAATATATTCATATATTTACCTCTACCATCTTTCTTTCTAAGTTTAAAATCAAGGTAATTGCTCCGTTTCCAAACAAACCTCTATTAGCTTTCTTGCTTATAGTCATTAATTACAACCGTTTCGTATTTATATCTCTCCTTAATTATACTTTTGATAACGGCTATAATTGCCATCATGGTAGTGGTTAGGCCACCATTAATGACAGGGGGGGGGTTTCCATGACGTGACTCAATATTGTGGGCACTTATGTAGGCCTACACTCATGTAGGCCTACTGTTAAGTATGGTTTTCTGATGTAGGAAACTATACGTCATTATGGCTTGATGAGCCATAATACAAGTAAATAATTACCTAAATGACGCCATTTTATAAGGTGGTCCCTTTAAATTAACCATTTCTTTAGACTTAAGAAACGATTTCCGTGTAGGTTACGAGTCGTAAGCCAACAGTTACTCCTTATACCACATTTACCATCCAACTTATTCATGGCAAAATCATTATTAATATGTGTCATTGTCAAATATGTTGCTAGGTAACTACATGAATCTTGGGTTATGTGTTTAATGTCCACATGATCTCATAATGTGGCTGAATGTTCACCTTCGTCCGGACTGAGATTTCCCGCTTAATATCTCCATTATTCCGGGGTAATACCAAGCATGTCTCCATGTGCCTTTCAGTCTCACGCAGACTCAAAATATACAAAAACATCTCAGTCTGTCATTTTTTCCTTTAATATATAAATAAAATGGCCGCGAATTCCACCTCAAGCTTTGAAATCCGAGCGGAAACTGAATGAAGAAGATTCTCTTCCCCGAACGAACCTACGCATGGTCTATGTAGGTTATAAAATTAATTTCACCTCGTACCTACATAAATCTACATAAATCTATCGAATTCTAATAAAATAAAGCCTTTTTTTAGCTATCAAGAAACTATTATGTTATTGGTTTTCATCCAAGCGGGTGACTTACTTGAAGGAGCAGACTGGTTTTTGATGTCCTCGTCTCCGGTTGAAGAAATTGAAGAAGTTTAAGATTATTCCGTCAATTTTACGTTCTTCTGTCAATTCTCTCAACTCAAATCCATTGAGAAGACTCCTCCATTCCTAAAAATATTAAAAGATATATTTCACAATCAGAAATCTACAAAAATCACGACGCACAATCAACCTCGCCTATATAGGTCTATCATGTTTACAAAGATGGCAGCCATCCTCACCATTCCATAGGCCTATAAATATTGCTGAAGGAGACTGTTTAACGACGTGACTGTCTGTCCACGTAAATGAAGAACAGTACGAACTGACTGACTGACTGGTAACTGTTACTTACAGTTACTTTATATCGCCTCTACATAACGACTCGCGGCCGTTGGCGACCATAAACAATGCGCTTAACGATCGTTCGATTGTTTAGGGGCAGTTTCAAACGAGCTGTTGTAGTACTATTTTAGAGGTTATTACTGTTATTGGGTCATTATACGCATAATTTATATTATTTATAGTATGCAGATATAAACATATATATTTATTTATATATAATACTCTCTTTACTGTATAAGATCCCCAGGCTCGATCCTGAAGAAGCAGGAACGCTCTGGGCACTTTTGTTAAATCATTGTCTCTCTGGAGAGCTGAACGGTAAAATTATTTATATATATAGAGAGAGAGAGATAGAGATATATATATAAATATATATATATTTGATATATATATATATATAGATATATAGAAATATATATATATATATATATATATATATATATATATATATATATATATATATATATATATATACATATTCCTCTTAATATTAAGTCAGTAACATCAGAAGCGTGTCAGATAAAACTGACACCTTTATCTGCCTTATCACTCAAGCGGGTGTCACATGACACCACGGATGGGACAGGTATCATCATACACGTCTTAGAGTGATATATAGATATTAAAATCAATATTTACTAACTGGCAACTCTCCTCCTCCCCACTCCCTTGAAGGTTGCCAGAAGTCGCCAGGAATAATATTGATCGGCTGCCTGGGAAAGGTGTCTCACTCTGCAAAAAAGATTGAAAAAAAAAAAATGAAATTAAAAATAAATACGAGAAATCTGGATGGACATTTATCATTTTGGGAAGATGATTTATGACGTTCCTCTCTCTCTCTCTCTCTCTCTCTCTCTCTCTCTCTCTCTCTCTCTCTCTCTCGTGTGTTAAATGTTGCTTTCGTCTTTGGCTGAAGGAATTTTGAAAAATGATTTTTATTAATATCTAGCGTTGCAAAATCACCAGAATCTTTATATGTTTCTTCGTATTTATCTTTTATAATTGTCTAAATAATATTGTTTTATTTTATTTATAGATTCTTCGGTTAAATCTGCTATAAAATACTAAAATTTTTATATTAGCCTCAATTTCCTTTATAATTTGAATTATTATTTGTCTTTGTTTATAATTATATATATATATATATATATATATATATATATATATATATATATATATATATATATATATATATATATATCATGTCTAATACTTATTCCTGAATTCTTTCTTTCTCTTTTTACATTTATTCTTTCTCTCTCTCTCTCTCTCTCTCTCTCTCTCTCTCTCTCTCTCTCTCTCTCTCTCTCTCTCTCTCTCTCTTTCTCCCCCCAAGAACTCCGAACAGCAACGAGAGAGTCCCAGCTAAATTGAACCTCCTAAGGCCATTCCCAGCCACGCCTTCTACTTAGGGTCATCTCAGGTCGCCAGCCTTTGATGTGGGCATAACTCCTCCTCAGTCATCAGGCGAATTGTCATTGGCACTAGGGACGCTGCCCAGGTGGGGGCATTTGGTCTGAAGTGGTTGGTGCCCCTAGACCCGCCCACTCATTTAGGGGGTCCAGCTGGCTACGGGATGAATGGGGAAATTGAAACTTTGGTGTGTCTATTTCGTCTGTGTAAGTGTAGCTCTGTTCTGTGTGGGTTATGTTGGTGTGTATGTTGGTTACAGGCAAATACACATGTATACACATACATACACACATGGGCTCAAGGTTACTGGATATATACGTATCACAAACTGTAACTATAACTTTAAAAATTGGAAACTTAAATCAGTCATCAATCATGGCTGACTTTCTCATATATTGTATAGAGAAAAATATTTTGTATTCTATTTTTTTAAATTCCCATAATGCATTTCTACAGCAGCCCATCAGTTGAACTTAAACAGATCTCGACCAATTCCTCCTTAAACCCTAACCTAACCTAACCTAACCTACCTAACCTAACCAAACCTACCTAACCTAACCTAATCTAACCAAACTTAATCTAACCAAACCTAACCTAACCTACCTAACCTAACATAACCTAACCAAACCTAACCTACCCTAACCTAACCTAACATAACCAAACCTAACCTACCCTAACCTAACCTAATGTAACCTAACCTAACCTAACCTAATCATCATTCCTACCAACTGTCCTCTTTATAGACCTCAGAAATCCTTTCCACTTAGTGAACTACAGTGCCCCCAGGCCCCACTAGACCTGTCCCTCCCAAGGATTCCTACCATCTTTAGCCTCCCTAAGGAATCCTATCATCTTCCTCTCCTAGGACTCTGTTAATCTCTGTCTCTCAGGAATCCTGTCATATTTCCTCTTGAAGGACTCTTTGAAGATTCCTGTAACCATTTCTTCTTCAGGATCCCTGTATTCTTTTTTCTCTGAGGACATGGATCCTTCTGTCTTTTCCTGCAGTGTCCTGACATCCTTCCTCATGGAAGGACTTCTCTTATTATTAGTCTCTCCTGAAGGATGTTCTCAGAGAGAAAATATGATGGATGAGTAAGTTCTACGGGCACTGAAAGGACTCTGGGTAGACTTTGGCATAATAACTTGCTTACATTTTTATCTATTTATTTACTTATTAATTTGTTGATAATAATAATAATAATAATAATAATAATAATAATAATAATAATAATAATAATAATAATAATAATAATAATAATAATAATAATTTTGAAACCAGTAGTATGAATTAAAGCTTGTCTCTAAATTCGTTATCATTTTGACATATTGATTTTGATGTTACAGTTATTAAAGTGGTATAGCACAGACTCTTGCTCAGTAATCGTCTATACACTTATTCCTTATGAGACTCTTCGTTCTTACGAACAGAAAACAAAGGTCAACAGAGGTCAGAGGTCAGCAATTGCTCTTCGAGCCGACCTAACAGAAACAGCGAAGTCATACCAGCATGACCTGACTGGAAATGACATTAGCAAATACAAAAGTGATGAGAAAAAATTCTACTCTCTCTCTCTCTCTCTCTCTCTCTCTCTCTCTCTCTCTCTGAATGCATGAAGCATTTGACTGTTAGGTTTGGGAATGAGATAAAGGCCCCATGGGGTCATGGGGTCCCCTGTGGGCATTTTAGGGCCGAGGGCATCAAAGGGTATTTAAAAAGGATTCTCGGTTGACTCGTCTCCAATGGAGAGAGAGAGAGAGAGAGAGAGAGAGAGAGAGAGAGAGAGGTGACAACGAACAATATATTGCCTCTTTCTATATTCTTTGTTTTGATATCACAATCAATGTTTCTCCTTATTATTATTATTATTATTATTATTATTATTATTATTATTATTATTATTATTATTATTATATTGACGAATATTCCTGCTTTTAAAACAGGTAGGTTAGAACCAGTCGCCCAGCTGCGCTCGAGAGATCACATCGCTTGTAGAATCAACGATCATGAAACTGATTAACATCAATTTGATTGGAACTGGATCAGTGATCAAGCGGGGAGTTTTTATAAGTGGCTTGGTCAGTGATCATTACAAATGATAATTAGTGTATTGTGATCAGTGCGAACGATTAGATTATTAGTAATGAGGTGATTAGAGGGTGAAATTAGCATAATTGATTGAAAGTAGGTATCCATGCAATTGTTGGTGTGTTTCAAATATGTATTCAGATTTAACCAGAAACCTAGAGAGAGAGAGAGAGAGAGAGAGAGAGAGAGAGAGAGAGGGAGAGAGAGAGATTTACTCACACTGCAACTGTTCCCTCTGTTCCCCTGGGGAATTTGTGACCCTGTTCCCACGGGGAATCTGTGTTCCCAGAACCCCAATGAAATACTTTGGACACAGCACTCGAACGCCTTTCTAAAAATAAAACGTGATTATGCTAATCATTAATTACTTTTGTCATGTTGGCTGTACAAAACGAGGACGATAAAAGACTGTAGAATGTGATACGAAGAGAGTGAAAGTTGAATAACGTTTGGTGGATGAGATAGAGGCGATAATGATGGGAGAAATGAATGAATAAGGGGACCTTATTAGTAGATTGGTGCTCCAGTGATGTAATTAATAGCAGTAGCAGTTAGCAGCGACGCAAAATAAGCAGTACCACTGAAGCAGTGACACCAAACAAAGCAGTAGCATTAATAGTAGTAGCTCCAAACAAAGCAGTAGCATTAATAGCAGTACCACCAAGTAAGTAACAGCAGTAGCATTAATAGCAGTACCACTGAATAATAGTATTACAAGCAAATAACAGCAGTAGCATTAATAGCAGTAGCACCAAATAATAGCAGTTAAATTAATAGCAGTAGCAGCAAAAATAGCAGTGGCATTAAATAGCAATACCAAATAATAGATATACTAGATAATAGCAATAGCACAAAAAATAGCAGTAATATCAAATAACAGTATCATTAAAAGGAAATTGGTAACGATATTCTGCTTTATCACGATTCGCGACAGTTATTCTGGGATGAAGTCGCTAGCCCTACACCCTTCTAGACATGTTCATCGCTGAAATAGCACAACTGTGATCATTCCCACGGGGGAGTGGCCAAAATTCCGCTGTGCCTCTATAATGAATAGTATTACCAAGGCCAGGAATAAATATTTAATTTCGCGAGGCTTTCGAAGTTAGTAGCTTCATCCTCAGGTTGAAATTTTCTCAAAATATAAAAGATGTTTAAAATATAACAAAATGAATTGTCTAAATAAAGCTTTCTTAACCAAGAGGATCATATATTTGACAGTTGTAAACCGGACAAGTTGTTGTTCAGGCACGGTTTCATCTTCAGAAACAACGACTCTGAACTTAAGTGATCCAGTCTGTCTGAACAAAAACATAGTACATTACTTTGAAATCCAGGTCAGTGAATGAGTGTTCTTGTGCTCAACTGTGCCTTCTTGTGGCTGGAAAAGGGTGGTTTTGAAAAAGGAAATTTTGTTCCTAAAAAAAGAGAGACCTCTGTGTTCCAAAATTCTGTGGTCTTGACACCTAACAGAAGGACCTCTTTGTTCCCCAAGTTCTGTGTTCTTAACAGAAGGACCTCTCTGTTCCAAAATTCTGTGGTCCTAACTCTTAACAGGAGGAATCTTTGTTCCAAAAGGTCTGTGGTCTTAACAGAAGGACCTCTATGTTCCAAAATTCTGTGGTCTTAACTCCTAACAGAAGGACCTCTTGTGTTCCAAAATTCTGTGGTCCTAACTCTTAATAGAAGGACGTCTGTGTTCCCAAGTTCTGTGGTCTTAACTGAAGGACCTCTGTGTTCCAAAATTCTGTGATCCTAACTCTTAATAGAAGGCCCTCTGTGTTCCCAAGTTCTGTGGTCTTAACAGAGACCTCTGTGTTCCAAAATTCTGTGGTCCTAACAGAAAGACCTCTGTGTTCCAAAATTCTGTGGTCCTAACTCAGATAGAGGCCCTCTGTGTTCCAAAAGTTCTGTGGTCTTAACAGAGACCTCTGTGTTCCAAAATTCTGTGGTCCTAACAGAAAGACCTCTGTGTTCCAAAATCCTGTGGTCCTAACAGAGAGACCTCTGTGTTCCAAAATTCTGTGGTCCTAACAGAAGGACCTCCGTGTTCCCAAATTCTCTCTGAGTCAGCGAGAGAGAACTGGATCCTTCGCATCGCAGAACACACGGTGAACGAGTAAACAAATATATATATTATATATACCCTAAAAAGAGTTCTGTCACCAGAAAGGATTTCTTGTCCTACCCAGGATTGCCCCTGAGGCAGATGACGCAATCAACGCAAGGGTACCGGAATGCCCAGGACGCAAAGCACGTCTCAGAAGAAGAAGAAGAAGAAGAAGAAGAAGAAGAAGAAGAAGAAGACTCGGCCTATGCATGCAGGCGTAGCGAGTACTGTAGCCCCTTCGATAGGGACATTGTAGTCGTCTTCGTACCGAGTCCTCGAGCTGATTTCCTCGGTGCCATCATCACTGGGCTTGTGCCAGGTGGGTGTCAGGTGGTGTGTGTGAGAGTGTACGTGTGTGAGAGAGAGAGAAGAGCATCGGCATCGGTGGTCAAGGCGATGGCGTGTACTGAGAGACCAGGGAGCAGGGCCATCATGGTGACCGGGGGGTACACAGAAAACGGGAGGTGAGGAATGACACGATGGTGGAAACCAAAAAGTGGAATAAAAAAGGGTGAAGATAACTGAGAAGGAGGCGACGAATAATGAGGAAATTCTCTTGGGAGGTTTCCTTTCTGGTTCAGATAACGATAAGGAGGGTTGGAGGACTTGATATTGTCAGGGAAGCGGAGCAAAATATGATTTCACTGCCAATCACAACAGACTTACCCCGTCCCGCCAACTCCGCTTCCCGGGGGGGGCCCTCCCCAAAAAGAAACTTCCATCTCCTTTTCTTTGGCCAATCCCCCAACTGCCCCCCACTACTAAAACTATCAGGGGGAAGGGGAGAAGAGGGGGAAGGGGGTGCTAGACACCACCCCCACCCACGCAAGAAGGAGGCTGCCTCCGTCAGATCTTGGAGAACAGTTCTTGGTCCTCACGAGTAACAACAGCTAGCTCACACAGAATCGGCCCGCGCTCGCTGGTCGGAAGGGATTTTAGGAGACCCGCGTTCCCTCTGTTGGTTTTTGTGCAGTGTCAGTGTTTACCTAACGTGATTATTCATGGAGGTGGCATCTGTTGATTTCGAGGTCTTCGGGAAGGTGCAAGGTAAGGAATGGGGAGGGAAGGAACGATCTTCTTCTTCTTCTTCTTCTTCTTCTTCTTCTTCTTCTTCTGTTCTAGGGACGTTCTGTCTAGTGAAAGGTCATTTCATTTCATTTCTCAGGGATGAAACTGTCATCTCCAGCCACATCTACTGAAGTGATATTAGATAAAAACTATTTTTTTTAATATCCCAAAGAAAGAACTACACTCTTTAACCAGATTGTACTGAAATGGTATTAGATAAATGTTTTTGTAATTTCTCTGAGAAAAACTGTTATCTTGAGCCACATCCTTCTGAAATGATATTAGATAAAAATTGTTTTTTTTAATTTGTCAAAGATAAAACTACCATCTTCTGCCAGATTCTACTGAAATGTTATCAGTTAAACCAGGTTTTTCATCTAGTAAATCAGTTTTCTTCCTTAATTTAAGTAAAAATTGTTTTGTTTCATGTTGCCTTTAGATCAAATGAATAATTAACCTTTACTTTTCCTCATACGAATTATTCAGCTGAGTAAAAAGCAAACTGGATTTCATGTTTACAAACCAAGAGCCCGTGCTAGCATAAAAGCAAATTTCTAATTTTTTCGATTGCAAAAGCCATTGAAAGGAACATTTGTTGCCATTTTAGAACTCTAGACCGGGAGACCATAGGAATAAGGAAGGAAATTAAGAATACCAGAAATTCACACCACTTTAGTCGAAGACCAAGAATTTATTCTTGAAGAAACACCTCATTGATTTCTGTAGATTTATGATAAAACTCTTTTGGATAAATTCAGATATGTCCAATTTTATGTGTCAGATGAACCTATTGGTTCCTTTCAGCCCCAAAATTTAGATTTTCTAAGGTCAGTTA